>NC_138203.1:8588193-8772850 GCF_964194415.1 Vipera berus
TCCAGAAGAAGCTAAGAAAAGAGCTTGAATTCTCTTAGTAACTTTTCAGCCAAGTCGCCAAGAAATGCTAGGGCAGTGATGGCGAACTTTTTAGAGACCCAGTGCCCAAACTGCAACCCCAAACCCACTTATGTATCATCGGGTGCTGGGTGGGTATGGCCCTTTGGGTGGGTGTGGCCCATTGGGTGGTCATGGCTGCGGTGGTAACGGCAGACTGGCTGGGACTAAAAAGTTCAATCAATCAACTCCAACTTTGTCAGAGGTTTTTTTTCCTCACAAGAACTTGAAATTGATTTGATTGAACCTTTTTTTTTTGTACACGGCGGTGGAGGCCTAAAGCGAAAAGATTTTATAAAACCCAGCTGAAGGCCAAGCACCGGGGCGACGGCGCCCGCGCGCCCACAGAGAGGGCTCTGCGTGCCACCTGTGGCACCCGTGCCATAGGTTCGCCACCACGGTGCTAGGCCCGTGCATTTAAGAGTCAGCACAACCCAGTACAAAGCCAAAGTTCTCCCTTAGGCCTAAACCAGGAAATTCTAGTTTAAATTTCACTTCTCTGCACAGGTGTGGAAGAACTCACCTTTGACAGCATGTGTTCCGCTTTCCAGAGGTGGAAATACCCATCCAGAGAAACAGCTCCCAGTTCCTGGAAGAGAAAAACATTAACCCTTCACGCGGCTGGGACAGGAAAGTTTCTGCTTGCACCACTAATAATTAGCCATTTTGTTTCTCGGAAAACAGAGCTTGAGTTCACATGCAGGGACTCCTCGACTTACGACCACAACTGAGCCTAAAGTTTCCGCTGCTAAGTGAGACAGTTACGTGAGCTTTTCCCCCATTTTACGACCTTTCTTACCACAGTCCTTGAGCGAACTGCTGCAGTGGCTGAGCTAGTCACACAGTTGTGACTGTGAATCTGGCGGTCCCCATGAGGTCATGAAACAAAATCTGGCGGCCCCCCATTGACTTGCTTATCGGAAGCCGGCTGGGAAAGTCACAGAAGGGGATCACGTGATCCTGGGACACTGCAACCGTCATAAATATGAGTCAGTTGTCAAGTGTCTGAATTTTGATCAGGTGACCATGGGGGATGCCGCAACAATCATTAAGGGCGAAAAACGGTCATCAGTCCCTTTGTTCTCACTGCCGTTATAACTGCGAACGGTCACTAAACAAATGGTTGTAAGTCAAGGGCTGCCTGTATTGCAGAAATCACCAGATCACTTGGTTTTGGCTTAGCACCACATGAATGTAGCCACTCTCATGTGTCAATGAGGGTTTATGGCTTAGCAGGACACTGAGCCAGGATAACTGTCGACGGACTAAACGAACGGTTGTACGTTCGAGGACCAGTAAGTCAAAATATCTCCAGTTGAATTTCTTCATTTTTTTTCCTAACCTTGTTCTTGTGGTTGAAAGCCAGCGCCCGGACCTTGCAGTTGGCTGGGTTGGTGTTCTCCTTGGGAATGTCCTTCAAAGCCCGGTGGGTGATGTGCGCGTAGACGGGGACTTGCGACAGATTGCGCCGTGCGTCGCTCCTGGCCAAGACTTCATCCGTCACTTCCCAGAGGCCCATTGAACCATCTCGGGAACCTACCAGAAAGAAGGACGTTCAAGCACGCATCGAACACAGGTCCAAGAGGGGGCAATTTTTGTTTATACATTGTTTATACATTAAAGAAGAGGGAGTCAAGCTATTCTCCAAAGCGCCTGAAGGCAGGCCAAGAAGCAATGGATGGAAACTAACCAAGGAGAGAAGCAACCTGGAACTAAGGAGGAAACTTCCTGACAGTTAGAACAATTAACCAGTGGAACAACCTGCCTCCAGAGGTGGTGAATGCTCCAACACTGGAGGTTTTTTAAGAAGAGACTGGACAGCCATTTGTCTGAAATGGTATAGGGTTTCCTGCCTGAACAGGGGGTTTGACTAGATGACCTCCAAGGTCCCTTCCAACATTATTTATTATTATTATTATTATTATTATTATTATTATTATTATTATTATTATTATTATTATTATTATTATTATTATTATTATTATTATTTAGGCCATATGTCTTACCACAGAGTAACTCTGGATGGCTTAGAATGTTAGAAAGGATAAAACTGTACAAAACCTGCCTATAGCACGAATAGAGTAGTATAAAAGTACAAATACGATATGCTTGGCATAACATGTTTTCACCTCTGGATAAACCAGAAATATGATTATAAACTCCTGAGAAAAAGGGCCTCACCAAGCAAAACGACCGGTTTCCTATAGTGCTAACAAGGGAACAAGTTCCATAACCAAACTGGTGTAGATTTGTCAAAGTTTTGATTCTCCAGTCCCATCGTTTCACATGGAGTCCTTCAGCTAAGGCGGCCATTGGGGCAGGAATTTCTGTTGCTAAGCAAGGGTGAAGTGCAGGTGTGAAGTGTGACGTCGTGTGACCGCATCGCTTAATGACAACAATCCCCACCAGTCCCCGCTACTGTCGTTAAGCGAGGGTTGTGGGTCATAATTTCTCCTCCTTCTGTTGGGGTCCTCAGTGCTCTCTGAGCCTGGTAGTTTTCTTGCAGACGTTTCATTACCCAACTAGGTAACATCATCAGAGCTAGGAGGGAGCGGGGTTTGCAGAGTGGAGATGGGAGAGTGGGGGAAGGAGGGGGGATTAGGAGGAGGAGGTGGTGCTCTCTGAGCTTGGTGATTTTCGTGCAGATGTTTCATGACCCAGCTGGGTAACATCGCCAGTCCTAGAGGCCAAGATCCTCTCACTTGTAGCATGGATGATATTTATTTATTTATTTTTGGGACTTATATGCCGCCCTATCTCCCGAAGGACTCAGGGCGGCTAACAACAATAAAATACAGCGATACAAAAGTTAAAAAGAATTAAATTAACAGCCCCAATAAAATAAATTAAAATTAATAAATTAAAAATTAAAAAACATTTTAAAAATCCCTGTCGTCAGTCCAGGTCAGCCTGATGAAAAAGGAATGTTTTAAGGCCGCGGCGAAAGGACCGGAGATCCGGGGCCATCCGGAGCTCAAGAGGGAGTTGGTTCCACAGGGCTGGCGCTCCCACAGAGAAGGCCCTCCCCCTGGGGGTCACCAGCCGACATTGTCTAGCCGACGGCACCCTGAGGAGGCCTTCTCTGTGTGAGCGCACTGGGCGATGGGAAGTCGTTCCCGGCAGCAGACGGTCCTGCAAATATCCCGGGCCTAGGCCATGTAGGGCTTTAAAGGTAATTACCAGCACCTTAAATCTCACCCGGAGGGCAACCGGTAACCAATGCGGCTCACGCAGGAGGGGTGTAATATGGGAGTATCGGGATGCTCCCATCACTACCCGCGCGGCCGCATTCTGCACCAGCTGGAGCCTCCGGGTGGTCTTCAAGGGCAGCCCCATGTAGAGAGCATTGCAGTAATCTATACGGGAGGTAACGAGTGCGTGAGTGACCGTACGTAGGGCATCTCGGTCCAGATAAGGGCGTAACTGGCGCAATAGGCGAACCTGGGCAAATGCTTATTACTTAGTTGTCTGCAAGAAAACGCCCAAGCTCAGAGAACACCAAGAACCCCGCAGTCCTCCCCCTTCCTCTCCTCCTCCTTTACACAAATCCTACTCCCTTCTAGCACTGATGATGTTAGGTAGTAAAACATCTGCAAGGAAACCACCAAGCCCACGTCACCCTGCGCTACCAACATTCTCTTCTAATTTCCTCCTTCTCTTGCAACTTCTGCCTGGTTTACAATACCCACAGTCCGTGCAGAAGCAGGCAGGAAGTTTCAAGGCCCAGGTGGGTCGCAAGCAGGCTGGCAGGGAGCTTAAGTGGTCACGGCGAGTTGGCTATGGTGAGTTGCCGCAGGCCCAGTGGCTGCTACCGGGTGAGAGAAACTAAACCAGGCAATATGAATCCTGCTCTCTGCAGATCAGCACCCCAGACTGCAATTCTAATTACAGGAAGTCCTCGACTTACAGCCGTTCATTTAGGGTAGGGGTCTTCAAACTTGGCCCTTTTCTGACTTGTGGACTTCAACTCCCAGAATTCCTCAGCCAGCCATGCCTGGCTGAGGAATTCTGGAAGTTGAAGTCCACAAAAGTCAGAAAAGGGCCAAGTTTGAAGACCCCTGATTTAGTGACCCTTCAAAGTTACACCACCACTGGGAAAAAGTGACTTATGACCGGTTTTCACGTTTACAACTGTTGCAGCATCCCCATGGTAGCCTGATCAAAATGTGAACCCTTGGCCACTGGCATGTAATTTATATGTCAGTTGCACAGTCCTGGGGTCATGTGATCACCCCTTTGTAACTTTCCCAGCTGGCTTCCGACAAGCAGTCAACAGGAGAAGTCAAGTTTCACTTCACAAACCGCATTCCTCGCTTAAAAACTGCGGGGATTCACTGAACAAGTGCCACAAGAAAGGCTGTAAAATGGGGCGCACGGCTCACTTAACAACTGAACTTGCTTAGCAACAGAAATGTGGGGCTCAATTGTGGTCGTACGTCGAGGACTGCCTGTATACAGTACTTAATTTCTGTTTAATATTTAATCCATCGAGAGCACTTGCCTGTAACGTCACACAGCTGAATGGTTAAAAAGAACAATGCTGCTATGTGTGTACCTCTTTGTTTTTCTTAGGCTTGCCAACCTCCCAGAATCACTTAAGAGGGAGATGGGAGACATACTGTAAATTTAATAAATCAATACCTAAAGAGGCCAGCCGTATGTCCTGATTCATCAGTCCCTGGCCGTTTGAAAATGCCACATCAGGACATCAAAAAGAGAAAAGGAAGCGAATGAGATGGTACAATACTGTACAGAGGGGGGGGCATCCAGCTTTCCTGCTCTGCAGACACTGAGCGGCATTTAAAGGAGAAATGCTAAAAGCTATATTTATTTGTTTTATTTATTTTATTTTATTAGTTTTATATACCGCCCTATTCCCGAAGGACTCAGGGCGGTTTACAGGGCAAAGTTAAAAGACAAAATAAGAGTTGAAATAGAATTAAAATAAGATTAAATAACAATTAGTAGCCCAAAGTTTAAAAATTTAAAAAGTTCAAAAATTCAAACCCCTCACTCCAGGCCAGATAAATCAAATAACCAAGTTTTTAGGTCCCGGCGAAACGAAAGAAGGTCGGGGGCGGTCCGGAGTTCCACAGGCAGATAGTTCCACAGGGCAGGCGCGCCCACAGAGAACGCCCTTCCCCTGGGGATCACCTGCCAGCACTCACTGACCGGCGGTACCCTAAGGAGGCCCTCCCTGTGGGAGTGCACAGGACGATGGGACGATGCTGGCAGCAGGTGGTCCCTAAGATAATCCGGACCCATGCCATTTAGGGCTTTATAGGTCATCACCAGCACCTTGAATCTCACCCAGAGGGCAGTTCTTAGTTTCATATACAATTAAAAACGATTAAAACTAAGATTAAATTAATCCCTGAACTTAACTAAAACCCCATTAATTAAAAATTAAAACCCCTCAGTCTGGGCCAGACAACTCAAAAAACCAAGTTTTCAAGTCCCTACGAAATGAGCAAAGGTCGGGGGCGGTCCTAAGCTCCGTGGGAAGCTGGTTCCAAAAGGCCGGCGCGCCCACAGAAAACGCCCTTCCCCTGGGGATAACCCGCCGGCATTCCTTAACCGGCGGTACCCTAAGAAGGCCCTCCCTGTGGGAGCGCACAGGACGATGGGAAGTTGATGCCGGCAGCAGGTGTTCCCTTAGATAATCCGGACCCAAGCCATTTAGAGCTTTATAGGTCATTACCAGCATATAGTTCCCTCAATACTGTATATAAGGATAGACCTTTATACACCCTGACTTGAAGGAAGTTCCAGGCATTTATTTAATGCTATTATTCTCAGACAGGGACTGAAAAATAAGTTGTTCCGTTCTATGCAACTATTTGTACGATACACTGCATAATTTCTTAGGACTGAAACTTCTTTTAAAGTATTTTATTGGGGTTTATTTTAGTAACTATGCTCTTTTAATTATTTGTAGACTCCATTATACTTGTTTTTCTTTTATACACATATATGTATATATACACATACACACAAACACACACACATAAATAAATATATATATATATATATATATATATATATATATATATATATATATATATATATATATATATATATATATATATATATATATATATATATATATATATATATATATATATATATATATATATATATATATATATATATATATATATATATATATATATATATATATATATATATATATATATATATATATATATATATATATGGGGGAAAACAGGAGTCTCCAACCGTGGCAACTTGACAACTTCTGGAGTTCAACTCCCAAAATTTCAGAAGTCTTAAAGTTGCCACAGTTGGAGACCTCTGATAGAGAAGGTTGCAATATTTTTATTCAATCTTTTTGCTTAGAACTGGCTGCAATGAATAAATCCAAACACATCTCCTATAAAAATTATGATTTGAAAAAATAAAAGTTTGAGTGTTACCCGAAACAGCCATCGTATCACTGATCCATGCAATAGAAAATATCCAATCTTTGTGCCCATCCTAAAAAAGGGAAAGAAAGAAAGAATAACATGGGAGGCAAAAAATAAAAAATCAGGTTTCTGTAATGCTGTCAGTTCGACCGTTGAGGAAATTTTAACATTATTTTTACAGTACTTGAGCACAGGCAGTCCTCGACTTACAACAGTTGGGACCAGAATTTCCGTTGCTAAGCAAGGCATTAGTTAAGTGAGTCACATCTGATTTTACGACCTTTTCTGGCACTGGTTGTTAAACAAATCACTGCGGTTGTTAAGTGAATCACATGGTCATTACGCGAATCCGGCTTCCCCCATTGGCTTTGCTTGTCGGAAGCTGGCTGGGAAGGTCACAAACGGTGATCACGTGACCTGGGGGGGCAGTGCTATTGTCACAAACACACGTCACATGCCAAGCACCCAAATTATGATCACGTGACTATGGGGGGGGGGAAGGACGCTGCAACGGTCGTAAGTATGAAAAATGATCGTGGGTCACTTTTTTCAGTGCTGTTGTGACTTTGAGCAGTCACTAAATGAACTTGTATAAATCGAGGACCAACTGCAGAATCCAAAAGAGAGGAAGCTGACTCAATCCATTACCTTTCAATGCCTCAACAATTTGGAAGGATTTTAACCGACAAGTTACTTAAGTTGGCAGGAGAATAGTCCTCGACTTATGATCACAGCCGAGCCCCAAATTTCTGTTGTTAAGTGAGGTACGGGTTACGGGAATTTTGCCCTGCTTCATCGACTTGCCTCCCTTGTTTAAGGGCATCCCTGCAGTCGATGAGTTAGTGACCCGGTTAAGTGAATCCAGCTTCCGCATTGACTTTGCTGGTCAGAAGGTCACAAAGGGGGAAATCACGTGACCTCGGGACGCAGCGACCTTCATAAATGTGGGCCTGTTGCCAAGCAACCAAATTTTCATCACATGACCCGGGGGGGGGGGGTGCAGCAAAGGTCATTAAGTGCGAAACACGGTCCAAGGTCACTTTTTTTCAGCGCCGTTGTGACTTCGAACGGTCGCTAAACACACTGTCGTAACTCGAGGACTATCTAACCTCTGACAGCTAATATCAAACCTGTCCCACCGTTGCCGTTTGCAGAAACTTACGTCTCCCACACAGACGGGATCAAGGGTCGGCAGGCGATAAACTGCAAGGCTGTTTGGGTTGTCCCCTCCGGTGGCCAAGAGGGTTCTGGAAGGGTTGAGTTCGATGGCATGAATGCCGCAGCCCTGCTGGTTGACTATGTGGGGTTCCCGATCCTTCAGGATGGGAATCTTGGTGATCTGCCCAGTCTGGACATCAACGACGAACAACTGCAAGACACAGAGAGTGGAACGTGTCAGGTAGAGGTTATATGTTAAGAGAGCTACATGAAAAAAGAAGAAAGACAGGGTCTTTTCGTAGCTCAGGGTTGAATAGTGGGGTCCTTAACACTCTCTGAGCTGGGTGGTTTTCTGGCAGTTTTATGCCGTAACTAAGTAACATCATCAATGCTAGAAGGGAGGGGTTTGCAGAGAGGAGAATATTCTGAGAAGATATTATACGTTAGAAATCTTCTAATATAGAGGAGAAGGGGGGGCGACTATGAGGTCCTTGGTGCTTTATGAGCTGGGTGGTTTTCTCGCAGACGTTTCATGACCCAACTAGGTAATGTCATCAGTGCTAGAATGGAGAGGAATTTGCAGAGTGGAGGAGGAAGATTGAGGGATCCTTGGTGCTCTCTGCGCTGGGTGGTTTTCTCGCAGACGTTTCATGACCCAACTAGGTAATGTCATCAGTGCTATAAGGGAGGAGGGCGAAGGAGGGGAGGAAGAGGAGGAGGAAGAGGAGGAGGATTGAGGGATCCTTGGTGCTCTCTGCGCTGGGTGGTTTTCTCGCAGACGTTTCATGACCCAACTAGGTAATGTCATCAGTGCTATGAGGGAGGAGGGCGAAGGAGGGGAGGAAGAGGAGGAGGATTGAGGGGTCCTTGGTGCTCTCTGAGCTTGGTGGTTTTCTCGCAGACATTTCATGACCCAACTAGAAAGGAGAGGAGTTTGCGGAGTGGAGGAGGAAGATTGAGGGATCCTTGGTGCCCTCTGAGCTTGGTGGTTTTCTTGCAGACCTTTCACATCCCAACTAGGTAACATCATCAGGGCTTGACGGGAAAGGGGTTTGTAGAGTGGAGGAGGAAGAGGAGGGTGACAACTGTGGGGTCCTTGGTGCCCTCTGAGCTTGTTTTCTTGCAGACGTTTCACTACCCAACTAGGTAAGACCATCAATGCTAGAAGGGAGTGGGGCTGCTCTTCACCAAGAATACTCCCTGCCAGCAATAACAGGGCAAGCCACTAGTATATAATGGGGAAATTAATTGCCCACCCCTGTTCTAAGGTAGGTACAGCTTTCCCCTTCGTGCGTTATAAGGATGATGGTGCCCACTTCTGCACGGTGCGCATCGTCTCCCAAGAAACCACATTATTCATGTACAAAATACAGCAAATGAAATTCAGGAGCGCCCAACCTATGTTTAAGCACCCTGAGGCAGAAACCCAGATGGACGTTTCCGATTGTTCTAAAGGAAGTCAATAACAACAAGTCAGGTGTTGTAGTCAACAAGGCACCATAAAAACTTAAGCTTCATACAGCCCGAACCTGTTAAGCTGCATTTTCTCCAGCCCTGCTCAGGAACAGTCAACAAGAAGGAACACACCTGTTGTGTTTACAGGGCAGACCAATTCATCTGAGCTCCTCTACGACGACGCAAGCAAGATGCAGAAAGAGAGGAATTGCAAAAACAACCAGGACGGGGTGGCAAAGTAAGGACAATTCTGCAAGGCTTCTGCCCCCCCCCCTTTCGGACAAGTTGCTCAGACGCCGCAATTGCAGGTACTCCTTGACTTATATTCATTCACTTGGGCTATATCTGGCGTACAGGAAGTCCTCAAATTACAGCCACAGTTGAGCCCAAAATTGTTGTTGCTAAGCGAGGCAGTTGTTAAGTGAGACTTGCCCCATTTTACAACCTTTCTTGACACAGTGGTTAAGCGAATGATTGTGGTGGTTAAGTGAGTAACACGGTCGTTCAGTGGACCTGTGCTTCCCCCTGGACCTTACTTGTCAGGAGGTCGCAAGAGGGGATTCACATGACCCCGGGACACTGCGACCGTCATAAATACGAGTCAGTGGCCGAGCGTCTGGATTTTGATCACGTGACCCTGGGGATGCTGTGAGGGTCGTACCTGTGAAAAAGGGTCACAGGTTGCTTTTTTCAGTGCCGTTGCAACTTTGAACAGTCACTAAACAGACGGTTGTTAAGTCAAGGACTATAAAAGACTTTATAATCGGTATAATTTTAGGCCAAAGTAGTACAGGTAGTCCTTGACTTACAACCATTCATTCAGTGACCAAAGCTACAATGGCAGTGGGGGGGGGAAAAAGTGAATTACGACCCTTTTTCACACTTGCAATTGTTGCAGCGTCCCCAGGGTCACGTGATCAAAATTCAGATCTTTGGCATCCGGTTCATCTGTATGACGGCTACAGTGTCCTGGGATCAGGTGATAACTTTGGCAACCTCCTGACAAACGAAGTCAATGGGGAAGCCAGATTCACTTAAGAACCTTGTGACTAACTTAACTATGGCAAAAAAAGTCCTAAAATGTGGCAAAATCACTTAACAACTCTCACTTAGCAACCAAAATGTTGGGCTCAATTGTGGTCATAAGTTGAGGATTACCTGTAAACACCATTGCGACATTACTAAAACAAGGCAATAGTTGTCAGCTTTGCAGAACAGTCTCTCTCTCTTTCTCTCACACACACACAAGCACACAATGTAGAAACCAAATGTCCCCAGCCTACATGAGACCCAGACAGCACATATACTGTGATTAATCATTAATCATGCTTCCCAACTGCAACAGCTGGCTTCACAACAAATGCTAAACCTAAAATAAATCAGGCATGTTATGACTAGGAATCTCAGAACTGCTCCTTCTTATTTTTTTAATAAAAAGTAAAAAAAATAAAAAAATAAAGTCCATTACTGGGCAGACAAATTTCATTTACCACTTTAATAAAAGAGCCTTGGTGGAGCAGTGGGCTAATGCCTCCTTAAGTAACACCAGCTGCCTGCAATTAGTGCAGGTTCGCATCCCACCAGGCTCAAGGTTGACTCAGCCTTCCATCCTTCTGAGGTAGGTAAAATGAGGACCCAGATTGTTGGGGGCAATTATAAGCTGACTTTGTAATAATGCCGCTTGGGGGTGTGTGTGAAAGCCCTAATAAGCAGGCATATACATAGAATGAAGGCTACTGCTAAGCTTGTAAGCCGCCCTGAGTCTTCGGAGAAGGGCGGGATATAAATGGAATTAAAATAAAATAAATAAAAAATAAAATACAAGGGTTAGAAAATGAGCTACTGAAGAATTTACAGAGTTAAACCACAGTTGGTTAAATTAATCAACTCACCAAGCCAACTTCAAGCAAGCCAGAATCCATTTGATTTGGGCAGGCAATCAATTTAAATCATAATTTGAAAAAGAAAAGGGACATGGCTAGAATATTTGAAGGGCAGAGGAGAAGAAGAAGCACTGAAATTAGTATATCAGGAAGGCTTACTGACTACTGGGCAGACCAAACTGGCTTACGAGAAAGACCAAATGAAGAACAAAATGGAAGAATGGGAAGACAAAGTATTACAGGGCCTCTCCATTAAAAAATGGAGAGGAAAGCAGGTAACAAGACCTGCCAATAGCCTAAGAGCAGAAAAGTGAAAAAACAGACCGAGGGACTAATACTGGCTGCACAAGACCAAGTCTTGAGGACAAATGCATGCAAAGCCAGAATTGAGAAGACAGCAACCGACAGCAAGTGCCACCTCTGCAAAGAAGCTGAAGAAACAGTGGATCACCTACTAAGACGATCACCCAGACTGACTACAAGCAGCGGCATGACAAAGTAGCAACAATGGTGCATTGGAGGATCTGCAAGAAATATCATTTGCCAGCAAGCAAGAACTGGTGGGACCATAAAATAGAGAAAGTCATAGAAAATGGAAGAAGTTAAATTGCTTTGGGACCTTAGAATTCAAACAGGCAAGCACCTGCCACACAACACCCCGGACTTAACAATTGTTGAGAAGCAAGACCAAAAAGTCTGGATAGTGGATGCGGCAAGTGCCTGGAGACAGCAGAATAGAAGAGCAAGAACTGGAGAAGGCCATAAGATGCAAAGACTGCAAAGAGAAGTAGAACGATTGTGGCAAAAGGAAGCAAAGGTAATAAACTAGTCCTAGACACCTTGGCTGCAATCCCAAAACTGGAGCACCGCTACAGCACCATCAGCATGGACAAAATCCCCGCCAGCCAATTGCAAAAGGCAACTTGACTCAACAGTTTACATCAGACATGTCAAACACAAGGCCCGGCGGCCGGATGCGGCCCGCAAAATGGTTTCATGCGGCCCGCGAAGCCATCCTGGAAACAGGGAGGGAACGGCCCCCACTGCCTTGGCCCTGGCCCAGAGACCCTCCTCCTGCCAGAGACCCTCAGATCTGTCCCACTCCTGCCCAGGCCCCCATAGGCACCCTTGATGCCAACGATGTAGAGCTGGCCATGCCCACCCAGTAGGCCATACGCACTCTAGCCACGCCCACCCAGTAGGCCACGCCCACCCTGGCCATACCCACCCGGCCCCCTGAGGGAAACCGCAATGCTGATGCGGCCCTCAGTGAAATTGAGTTTGACACCCCTGGTTTACATCCTGCAACGACCCCTTTTAACATCACAAAACATCAGCATCTGCCTATCCAGGTCCTTGGGAAGGATTCAACACGTGGATAAAATTGCCAAATCCTGTTTGAACATCTGGTGGGCTGTGATGAGCCATAATTTACAATTAAAACAGGAGGAGGAAGGGAGCAAGATGCACAGAGGGAGAGAGGGGTCTTCTCTTAATCCAGTGGTCTTCAATCCTGGCAAGTATAAGGCTTGTGGACTTCAACTGTCAGAATTCCTCAGCCAGCCACGCTGGCTGGGGAATTCTGGGAGTCGAAGTCCACAAGTCTTAAAAGTTGCCAAGTTTGCAGATCCCTGTCTCATTCCTATAGCCACCTCCAGCCACCACTATAATCCGGAGTGATTTACAAATTCGCAGCTTCAGAATGTTACCATTTTTCCTCTCGCCCTTCTGCCTCCTTCACCTCGGAGGATTAACATCGGGCGTTAGGTTTCATACCATCCGACCCCCGGGGAGCGCGCACTTACCGTATTGCATTTTGTCCCGCACACCACTTGCCGGTGGTTCAACCACTGCGACGCAAAGACCTTATTAAGAGTTCCCAGGTGAAATTCTCTTTCCTTCAGCAAACCGGGCAGCTGCTGAGCTGCGTACGCGTGCAACAAGCGATGGTAGCTGGACTCGTTGGAAAGTCGCACCTCGCGCCCTTTCAGGTAACACACCAACGACCGCTTCACCGGCGGAAGCCTCTTCCTTTTGTGAACCGAGTGGTCCCAGCCGTACTGCGGGAAAAAGGACCGACAAGACATCTCTAAGCAGCGTTTCTCAACCTTGGCCATTTTAAAGGCACGTGGGCTTCCACCCTCACAATTCCGCAGCCAGCATGTTAATCCCATTTATATCCCGCCCTTCTCCGAAGACTCAGGGCGGCTTACAATTTAAAGCACAAATCAATGTGCTTAGCCATAGCCTTCATTCTATGTAAATGCCTGCTTATTAGGGCTTTCGCCCCCCCCCCCAGTGGCATTATTACAAAGTCAGCTTATTGCCCCCAACAATCTGGGTCCACGTCCACGTGTCTTAAAGTTGGCTGAGAAAAACTGCTCTATGGGGTTGAAGTTAGGACTGTTTGATTAGATCAGGGGTCTTCAAACTTGGCCCTTTTATGACTTGTGGACTTCAACTCCCAGAATTCCTCAGCCAGCATGGCTGGCTGAGGAATTCTGGGAGTTGAAGTCCACAAGTCATAAAAGGGCCAAGTTTGAAGACCCCTGGATTAGATCCAGAGGAAAGATCTGCTTTCTAGGCTCTATGGTACATTTGCCCCACAGGAACCCCCCCTCCCCCCGGAGATCCATTTGTCCCCTTAATGGACAATAAGCTTGAAAAATAAAAATCGGAACTCTGATGTTATAATGTGCTGACGGCAGCAAGAAGGATCGATGCACAAAAATGGAAAGATACAGTCAGTCCTCAGCTTACGACCACAATGGAGCCCCAAATTTGTGTTGCTAAGCGAGACGTTCGTTAGGTGAGCTGTACCCCATTTTACCACCTTTCTTGCCACAGTTGTTAAGTGAATCACTGCAGTCGTTAAGTTAGTCGCAGGGCTGTTAAGGGAACCTGGCTTCCCCATTGACTCTGCTCGTCAGAAGGACGCAAAAGGGGAATCACGTGATCTTGGGACACTGCTGCGACCGTCATAAATCTGAGTCAGTTGCCAAACCTCCGAATTTTGATCCCGTGACCATGGGGATGCTGCATCAGTCGAAAGTGTGAAAAATGGTCCTAAGCCACTTTTTCCAGTGATGTTATAACTTTGGGGGGGTCCCTAAATGAACGCTGGTAAGCTGATTCCCACAATGGCTGCAAAAACTGGTGGAGTAAGCAGAGATGGCTAAATCGACTGCTTTAATTTTTAAAAAAAGAGTATCACTTGACTTTGTTTTTACTTGGAAACCGCTTCTGGACTCTGTGCTTGAGGTGGAAAATTAAACTTGGGTTTTATCGATTGGAGAAGTTTGTTGTTATAGAAATGGTTTGTACATATTATAAGGCCAAAGTAAAAACTTAAAGAGTGAAAAGTCTATCCTTTTTTTTCTAGTTTTCTTGAATGGTTTTAACAGTTTGCCCAGAGCTACCTGTTGATCAGATCAGGTCAGAAATATAGATAGTCCTCCAGTTACGACCACAATTGAGCCCAATTTTTTCTCTTCCTAAGCAAGACAAGAGTTAACTGTATTTTGCCTCACCGCCCTGAGTCCTTCGGGAGAAGGGCGGTATACAAATGAAATTATTATATTATTATATTATATTATTTTTACGATCTTTCTTGCCACCGTTGTTAAGCAAATCACTGCAGCTGTCAAGAGTCATACGGTTGTGAAGTGAAACTGGCTTCCCCACTAACTTTGCTTCTCAAAAGGTCGCAAAAGGGGATCGCGTGACAGTGGGACACTACAACTGTCACATATATGCGTCAGTTGCCAAGTGTCCAAATTTTGATCACGTGACCCTGGGGATGCCGCAAGAGTCGTAAGGGTGAAAAATGGTCTTAAGTCACTTTTCTCAGGGCCGTTGCAACCCCAAATGGGCACTAAACAAACTGTTGTAAGTCGAGGACTACTTATAGATAGCAGAAAATAAATAAAAATATAACAGAACAAGCCAGTGCAGAAATTAACTGACTCTAAAACTATTATGTTTTATAACTAAAACTAATGTTTGCAAGCTGCTCAGTCTCTCTAGATGAGAAGAGCGGTATATACATCTAATTTATTATTTACTATTATTTAGTTATTATTAAATTTATTGGCCACCCATCTTACCCAAGGTAACTGTGGGCGATTTACAATATTAAAAAAAAGATAATTTTACAAAAACTAGGCACAATACAAACTAAATAATATCAAAAGATAAAATACTCAATTAACTCAGACAGAATTTTTTTTTTAAAAAAAAGAATAAAAATAAAACATGGAAGGGGCCAAGCCAAGATGGCTGGCTGTAGCTTAGATCAAGCCAAACTCTCCTGTGCTTCCTGCAACAGGGCTTTGGCTAAACCAGCATTGCTCAACCTTGGACAGCTTTCAGATGGAGTAGGGGACTCCAACTCCCAGAATTCCTCAGCCACCTTTGCTTACCAAGTCCATTTGTTTTAGGGCAGGGCTATCCAACCTTGACAACTTTTAAGTCTCATGGACTCCAACTCCCAGAATTCCTCAGCCACCTTTGCTTACCAAGTCCATTTTTTTTAGGGCAGGGCTATCCAACCTTGGCAACTTTTAAGTCTCATGGACTTCAACTCCCAGAATTCCTCACCCAGCCATGCTGGCCAGGGAATTCGGGGAATTGGAGTCCACCGAGGTTGAGCAATGCAGAGCTAAACCAGAGCTAAGCTATAATTAACTCAGGAGCTCATTAAATTAGCCCAACTCTTCTAGCCCCGCCTCCTCACCAAAAGAGGCGTTAACCCTTTCCTGCTACTCTGTTTGATTTGTTTGGTCCAGACCAGGGGTCTTCCAACTTGGCCCTTTTATGACTTGTGGACTTCAACTCCCAGAATTCCTCAGCCAGGCACGCTGGCTGAGGAATTCTGGGAGTTGAAGTCCACAAGTTACAAAAGGGCCAAGTTTGAATGAAGACCCCTGGTCCAGACTGTGGGGTTGTTAATTTAACTGGGTTTTAGATTTACTCTTGGGGCTTGAATTTAATCGTTTTAATTGTTTTTATTTTTTTTTTGTATTTCATGGTTTTTAAGTGCCCTGTAAACCGCCCTGAGTCCTACGGGAATAGGGCGGTATACAAATTCAATAAAATAAATAAATAAATAAATAAATAAATAAATAAATAAATACATACATACATACATACATACATACATACATACATACATACATACATACATACTCCCTCCAGGCACCCGGAATAGACAAGACCGGCATTCACACGACCACAGCCCTAACCCGGCGCCCCAGAGCGGTGCAAGAACTCCTTCCCCGTAAAAGGAGCCCCGCCGAGCCGGGCTCCAAGGGCCGCCCACCTTCCCCCGGGCCGGGGCGCTCGATCCCCGCCGCCGGCACGGTTCCCTCCGCCGCCAGCCGCCGCCGCCGCCGCCCCGAAGCATCGTCGCCTGGTCGGTTACGGGGCTCCGAACGCCGAACCCGCCCGCGGCGGACCCCGCGCCGCCGGCCCCCAACGGGGTCGCCGGGCGATGGGCGCTGTAGTCTCGGCTGGGATTCCCCTCTCCCGGTTGGGAGCGATGGGGAAGGGGTCCAGAAGGCCACCGCCCGCGGGAAGGATGGGAGCCGCAGTCCTGCGGCCCCCACCAACACGGTTAGGAAGAGGGGAGGGGCCGATGGGCGCTGTAGTCATCCCATTCACTTGAACGGGAGCGATGGAGTCTGTAGTCCGCGGAATCCCCCTCCCTGGTAGGAGTGAGGGGAACCACCCCAGAGCCAATCCCCCACCCCCCAGCAGCGAGCGATGGGAAAGGCTGGGAGCGATGGGCCAGGGGTTCGGAAGATCACCGCCCGCCGGGAGGATGGGAGCTGCAGCCCTGCGAGCGCAGACTCGGTTAGGAGGAGGAAGGGAATGATGGGGGCTGTAGTTGTTCCATCCCCTTGAATGGGAGCGATGGACGCTGTAGTCCCCTCTGGGAGCCGCAGGCAAGGGGTTCGGAAGACCATCGCCTGCGGGGGAGGATGGGAGCTGCAGCCCTGCGGACCCCCCCCCCCTCAACGCGGTTAGGAAGAGGGGAGGAAGTGATGGGGGCTGTAGTCATCCCCTTGAATGGGAACAATAGGCGCGGTAGTGCCGACTGGGATTTCCCCCTCCAGGCTGGGAGCGATGGGGAAGGGGTCTGGAAGACCAGCGCCCGCAGGGAGCAGTATTGCCACCCATCGCTGTTAGGGGGAGAGGAGGGAGCGATGGAGACTGTAGTCCCAGCCGGGAGTGGTGGGAAAGAGGCCGGTGGCCCCTCCCCGCGGGGTGCATGGAAGCTGTAGCTCCGAGACCCCCAGATGCGGTTAGAAGAGGGGAGGAGCGATGGGAGCCCTAGTCATCCCACCCCTTTGAATGGGAGCCATGGGCGCTGTAGTTCCGACTTGAATTTCCCCCTCCTCCCGGCTGGGAGCGATGGGGAAGGGGGTCTGCAAGACCACCGGCCGCGGGGAGCATGGGACGTGCACTCCTGCGACCCAGACACGCTTAGAAGAGGGGAGGGAGCGACGGGGGAATGTAGTCATCCCGTCGAATGGGAACGATGGGCAATGTAATCCCGGCTAGGTAGGATTGCCCTTCCGGCTGGGAGCGATGGCAACGACGGTTCAGTACCCCTCCCTTCCCGCGAATGTCCTTAGCAGAGCGAGGGGCCCAATGGACGCTGCAGTCATCCCATCCACTTGAACGGGAACGATGGAGTCTGTAGTCCGCGGAGGACTCCTCCCAGCTGGCAGCGAAGAGAGCTGCTACCCCGAAGCCATGGGAAAAGGTACCCCGGCGACAACACAACCCGCCGAGAAGCTCATGGGACCTGTAGTCCCGCGACCCTCGGAGCACAGAGCCGGGGCCGATGGAGCTGTAGTTCCGCAGAAGCCAAGCCCC
Organism: Vipera berus; assembly: GCF_964194415.1. Classification (NCBI taxonomy): domain Eukaryota; kingdom Metazoa; phylum Chordata; class Lepidosauria; order Squamata; family Viperidae; genus Vipera; species Vipera berus. The sequence continues at coordinate 8,606,057 of NC_138203.1, forward strand.
GCAACCCACCTGCTCTCCGCCGGGCCCCGACGCGGGGGCGGCCGCTCTCCTCTTCCTGCTAACTGTCTTCCTGGCCATAACGGGCGGGGAACACTCGGGCGCGGCCCCGGCCCGGGCCCCGCATGAAGGGGGAGGGGAAGGACAGGGACGCCCGCCGCCGCCGCCGCCGCCGCCGCCACCGACGGAGCATGGGAGGCCGCCGGTCTCCACCCGCCCGCGGTCGCTCCCGCGCCGTCGACCAGCCGGATGCGACTCACGACATTTCGCGCCCGCCCGCGGCGGGAGGGCAGCAGAGCAGGTCGACGGCGTCGCACTTTACGGCAGCCCGGCTGGGAGAGTCTGCGCAGGCGCCAAGCGGCCACGCTTCGGTTGCTCGGCAACGAATGCTGCTCTCCGGGCCCGAGTTGCTTCCGCCTCAGGGCTACAGTCCCGCACTGAGCAAGCGCGGGAGAGCGAGCTGGGTTCGACCGCGGAGTCGTCTCTGATTGGTCAAAGCGCGCGTTGGGGGGGGGACGCGCCATTGTTTTGTTATGGCGCCTCCTATGCTCGTCAGGCGGTATCCAACGGCGGAGGCCCAGTCAGGATTTGCTGAAGTTCAATGATTAGCAACAGCGGTTGTTAGACTTGTATACCGCTTCACAGTGCTTTACAGCCCTCTCTAACCTGTTTACAATCATATTGTCCCCAACTGAGTCCTCATGAAGAAACACATTACTCATTAATTAATTAACCATTAACACACACTCTAATTAAGAAACACCAAGCGAGGAAAGCCATGGCAAATCTAGACAGCACACTAAAAAGCAGAGACATCACCCTGTCAACAAAAGTGCGTATAGTCAAGGCTATGGTCTTCCCAGTTGCAATGTATGGCTGTGAAAGCTGGACCATAAGAAAGGCTGAGCGCCAAAGAATTGAGGCCTTTGAACTATGGTGCTGGAGAAGACTCCTGCGAGTCCCTTGGACTGCAAGGCGATCAAACCGGTCAGTCCTAGAGGAGATCAACCCTGACTGCTCTTTAGAAGGCCAGATCCTGAAGCTAAAACTCAAATACTTTGGCCACCTAATGAGAAGGAAGGACTCACTGGAGAAGAGCCTAATGCTGGGAAAGATTGAGGGCAATAGAAGAAGGGGACGACAGAGAATGAGGTGGCTGGATGGAGTCACTGAAGCAGTAGGCATGAGCTTAAATGGACTCCAGAAGATGGTAGAGGACAGGAAGGCCTGGAGGAACATTGTCCATAGGGTCGCGATGGGTCGGACACGACTTCGCAACTAACAACAACAACAACAAGCGAGTTGCATATTTGTTACTGCAGTTATAAGCATCTCAAATCACTCGTGAAGCGTTCATTGGTCCCAGCCAAAGACCCTGCAAAGCTTTGCCATATCAATTTATTATCTTCCACTCCTCTCCCTATAGATCTTACAGCTGAATTCCCATGTTTTAAAACAGGATACATTTATGGTTTCTGGAAAAACTCCCAAGTGGACCACATTATATGGATTAGCAGGCAGACTCCATGCAGCCAACCTTAAGAGTGGCATCTCTCTTCCCTTCCTGATTAAGAAATGGGGGTTCTTGCAAACCTCTCCCCACTTCTGCACCTATGGGATAGATCCAAAGATTGGAAAGCACTGATCTGCTTCATCCTTTTTCTTTAAATTGTTTTAGGGGAAAAGTTGTGTTGCAGGATGTTCAGCTAAAGGAGGAAAAATCTTCAATTTGTCCTCATGCGCTAAGTCAGTCAGGCAGACCCTTAATATCAAGTACAGGTAGCTAGTCCTCGACTTACAACCACAATTGAACCCAAACTACTTTGCTAAGCAAAGTAGTTGAGTTTTGCCCCATTAAAATTACTATTGTAATTTCAGTCACTAAATGAATGGTTGTAAGTCAGGGACTACATGTGTGTTCTTTACATACAAATTCTGATCATGTGACCAAGGGGATGCTGCAATGCTCTGAAAAATGGTCAAAAGTCACTTTTTACAGTGCCATTGCAACTTTTAGCAGTCACTAAGTGAACTTTGCAAGTTCTAACCTTTGTTAGAAATGTGCAGACAAGCCCATGTAATCAGGAACAAGCAAAATATAACAAAAGCCATTGGTTATTAATACAAAAAAGGAACTCAGTGTTTGCACAGAATTCTAAACAAAATAACCAACTTTACTATACATTATAGTTTGGTGCATGCTATGGATCTGGGCTGCCTGATTAATTCTGCAGCATTTTGCAATCCCAGAAAATCATTGACCAAATTATTCTTGGGTTAATCATGGTAAGTATGTCATACAAGACAGCTAGCAAGTGGCTGAGTGGGACCTACTTTCCGCTGAGCTAATTAGAAAAAAATTAGGTTACTGACAAAAAAAAGGATTTCCAAAAGCATAATTTACATAGCAGTGAATTATATTCTTTTTGAAACATTAGGTTGAAATTGTAAGAGATGTTTTGGTCCACATGGAAATATAAATCCATCACCTGCTTGTGACTCATTTACTGGTATTTGTTTGCTGAATTTAGAGAGTGCGGCAACTTGAAACTCAGGGTGCTTCCTAACACTTATAATGCATAGCAATAAAATGGCTGTGGCAAATTAAATTCAAATGAAGTTGAATTAAAATTTAAAGCAAACAACACTGACACAATTAGTCCATCAAGAATAAATCGGTTTTAAGGAATTCCTGGAAGGTTAATTGATGGAGTTGATTGAAGAGGTATGTGGTCTTCGGTGGTCTCTGATCTTGGTTGTTACCTTGCAGACATTTTATAACCCAAGTAGGTAACATCATCAGTGCTAGAAGGGAGTGGGGTTTGTGGAATGGAAGAACAAGGGGCAGGAAAGGGAGCAGGAGAAGGAGGACGACTGTGGGGTCTTGATGTTCTCTGTAGACCAGGGGTGTCAAACTCAATTTCATTGAGGGCCGCATCAGCATTGCGGTTGCCCTCAAGGGGCCGGGTGGGTATGGCCAGGGTGGGTGTGGCCTACTGGGTGGGCGTGGCTAGAGTGCGTGTGGCCTACTGGGTGGGCGTGGCCAGCTCTACATCGTTCACATCAAGGGTGCCTATGAGGGCCTGGGCAGGAGTGGGACAGATCTGAGGGTCTCTGGCAGAAGGAGGGTCTCTGGGCCAGGGCCAAGGCAGTGGGGGCCGTTCCCTCACTGTTTCCAGGATGGCTTCGCGGGCCACATCCGGCCCCCGGGCCTTGTGTTTGACATGTCTGCTGTAGACGATTCATGACCCAGCTGGGTAATATCATCAGTGATAGAAGGGAATAGGGATTGTGGAGTGGAAGGAGGGGGGGGAGGAGGGGGAGGACTGAGGGGTCCTTGACGCTCTCAGATGTTTCATCATTGCACTAGGTAACATCATCAGTGCAAGAAGGGAGGGAGGTTGCTCTCTGTATACAATCAAAACAAGAGCTGGAAGAGACCTTGGAGGTCTCCTAGTCCAACCCCTTGCTCCAGCAGGAGACTCTATACCAGGGGTCTTCAAACTTGGCCCTTTTATGACTTGTGGACTTCAACTCCCAGAATTCCTCAGTCAGGCATGCTGGCTGAGGAATTCTGGGAGTTGAAGTCCAAAGGTCATAAAAGGGCCAAGTTTGAAGATCTCTGCTCTATACCATTTCAGACTGGTGGCTGTCCAGTCTTTTCTTAAAAGCCTCCAGTGATGAAGCACTCACAACTTCTGAAGGCAAACTGTTCCATCAGTTAATTGTCCTGTCAGGATGTGTCTCCTTGATTCCAGGTCACATCGCTCCTTCATTAGTTTCTATCCATTGTTTCTTGTCTTGCCTTCTGGTGCTTTGAAAAATAAGTTCACCCCCTCTTCTTTGTGGCAGCCCGTCAAATACTGGAATACTGCTATTGGGTCTCCCCTAGTCCTTCTTTTCTCTAGACTATGTTTTTGTCTCCAGACCCTTAATCATCTTAGTTGCTCTTCTTTGCACTTTTTCCAAAGTCTCAACATCTTTTTTTTTAATGTAGTGACCACAACTGGATGCAGTATTCCAGGTGTGGCGTTACTAAGGCGGCACTAATACTTCACGTGATTTTGATTCTATGCTTCTGTTTATACAACCAAAGATTGTATTAACTTCTTTTGGCTGCCGCCACACACTGCTGACTCATGTTTAAGTGACTGTCCATTAAGACTCCAAGGTCCCTCTCACAGTTACTGGTTTTGAGCCAGGTTTTGCCTAATCTGTACTTGTACCTTTGGTTTTTTCCTGCCTAGGTGTAAAACCTTGTTTTTCTCCACATTAAATTTCATTTTGTTAAATAGGGCCCATTGTTCAAGACTGTCAATGTGAGGTGTTCTCACGAGTGAATCGTTAAAGGAGCTTCCAAGCAAAAAGCATCACGCAGAGATGCAATCATATTAGCTTTATTCATGATAGATCAAAGAGAAAGAAATACTTGGCATGAAAGCATTCATGCCTGCATGTGAGAGAGAAATAAAATAAAAGAAAACAAGCTAGCATTACATGACTAAAATAGAGGTTAGGAGTAGAGATAGAACTAGAAGCAAGAAGGCTAGAACAAAGAGCAGCCCCTCGTGCAGAGGTATTTATGGGGGGTCTTGGTCCCTCCCTAACCATAAAACTCTCTCACCAATGGGGCTGTCGGGTCAGGGACCCTTGGCTCATCAGTGGAAGCAAAGAAGCCTCTTTGCCTCCATCTGATGACCTTTTTGGGGAACTGCCAATGGCTGGCACTAAACATCTAACAATTCCCCTTCTTGCCAGCCAATGACAGGGACCAGTGAATGTATGTGAGGGGTGAGCAGGTGTCATAGACATGCATAAAAACATTCAGAAGGCCAAACACAAACGCTTACACAGAAGGTTGTGCCGGTCAATGGGAACAGGTTTGGTGAACAGATCAGCTATCTGGTCAGCTGTGTTACAGTGCTCAACATGTATAAAACCCTTTTTGGTAAGCTGCCTGACATTTTTATAGCGTATGTCTATATGGCGAGATCTGGAGCCTACTGCATAAGCCTCCGAGATTGCAATTGCGGCAGTGTTGTCCTCTAGAATTTGGATGGGCAGAGGGGGAGATGCCCAGATGCTTGTTATCAGTTCATTGAACCAAGTCAAATCGTTGGCCGTGTCTGACAGGCTGGCATATTCAGCCTCGGCCGTGGAGCAAGAAATAAATTTTTGCTGCCTAACATGCCAATGTATTGGGCAGCCATTTAGCAATATGATGAAACCAGAAGTGCTCCATCTAGTTTTGGTGTCGCCAGCCCAGTCTGCGTCTGAGTAAGCGGAGAGCTGGGCCGTCTTCCCCTTCTCTGGTTCTAGCATAAGGAGAGCATCAGCTGTGCCCTTTAGGTATCTAAGCACCCTTTTAACAGCAGTCCAGTGGAATTCCTTTGGGTGTTCCACGTGCCTGGACAATAGATTCACAGCTAAAGCTATGTCAGGTCTGCTCCAATTGCTGATGTATAGCAAGGAGCCAATCACAGATCTGTAAAGCGTGTTATCTGTGAACTCAGGACCGTCCTTATGGGTGTGGTTGTAAAAGTCGCTTTGCATTGGGCTATGCGTAGGATTAGATTCTGTCATTTTGCATTTGGCCAGTAATTCCTCTATCTTTTCTTTTTGAGATAGAGCGAACCCCCCCTTAGTGGCCAAAATATGCACACCCAAGTACTTGTCAACCCGCCCCAAAGACTTCAGAGTAAACTTTTCTTCCAGGGCCTTGGCAAATTCATCACACCTTTCCTTGTTAGGCCCTACATATAATAGGTCGTCCACATAAACTAACACCCGTTCTGTGGTTCCCTTGGAATTGCGTGTGAAAACACATTGATCTGCATGAGATTCTGAGAAACCAACTCGTTCTAAACTCTTTCTAAGACAGTCATACCATAATTTCCCTGACTGCTTAAGACCATATAACCCTTTGTGAAGCAACCATGTATTTCCCCCTTCTTGCTGGTAGCCAGGAGGAGCTCTCACGTAGATCTGCCGGTCCAAGTTGGCATGGAGGTAAGCCGTCAGGATGTCAAATTGGAAGACTTCTTCTCCCAGGGTGGCTGCAGTCACGAGGGCGGCCTTGACGCTCTCTGCCCGGACGGTTGGAGAGTAAGTCTCCGAGTAGTCCTCCATGTAAAGCTGAGCGAAGCCCTGGGCTACCAAACGGGCCTTGTATAGGTAGAGGCCATTGGCAAGTGGTTTGGCTTTGTAAACCCACCTTGTGCCAATGACTTTCCTCTCCTTTGGAGGTTGCTGGGGGGTGAAGACCTTGAGTTGTTTTAAGCTCTGCATTTCCTTCTCCATCGCGAGCTGCCATTTTTCCTGCTCTTCGATGGGCAGCTCCTGGATGTCAGAGAAGGATTTTAGGGTGACCACAACGCTGTTGACAGACGCGATGTGGCCAATGTCAATTCTCTTTGGCGGGACCCCTTTGTTGGACTGCTTTGACCTCCTTACCTTCTGCCACTCACCGCTCTTTTCTTCCGCGGGTCTCTGAGGTGTCGCTGGGGGTGAAGACGGCGTGTCTTCCTCCATGGGACTGGACGCATCTTCGTCTTGTTCCTCACTTTCGTCGGTGGCAGGGTATGTGGTCATCTCAGGTGATGTCGTGGTCGGTGTGCCTCTGCTGGGTCGGTTGGCATATGGGCTCAGATCATTTGAGTGGATCTGGGTCCAATTGGAATCCTCTTCGAAAGAGGCAGATTGGGAAGTCACAGGCCTGCCCCCTTCTCCCAGGAAACGATAGGCCTTGGAGCCAGGAGCATAGCCCAAGAACCTTAGTCTCTGGGAAACAGATCTCCCCTTCTTCCGCAGCTGCTTGGGGATGTGCACCCATGCATAGGAACCAAACACACGCAAATGTGCCAGATTTGGTTTCCTGCCGTGAACCAGGAAATATGGGGTCTGGTTCACAACACTGCTCCAGGTGCGGTTTAAGGTGTAATTGGCATAATGGACCGCCTCTCCCCAGTATGATTCTGCGACATCTGCGTCTGCAATCAGACTACGCATCATGGTTTGCAGGATTCCATTTCTTTTCTCAGCTACACCATTTTGCGAAGGCGTGAATGGTGCAGTTAGAAAATGGCGGATGCCCTTACGCCTTACCCAGTCCTGGAACTTCTGAGACATGAACTCAGCCCTGCGATCGCTCTGCAATTGTGCGATCTTGGTCTTGTACTGGGTCTCTACGAAGTTGTACAGTGACTTTATGGCGTCAAAGGCTTCAGATTTTTCTGTGAGAGTATACACATGCCCGTATCGTGAAAAATCATCAATGGCAGTGAGGAAATACTTTTTCTTTCCTAGGGATGGTATGAAAGGCCCAACCAAATCAACATGTACTAGTTGGTATGGATATAGAGACTTACGTAGTGACACCTTTGAGATAGGTGCAGCCTTCCTCTTTGTTTTCTTGCAAATGGCACAGTCCAGAAACACGTCACAGTCCTTGAGCTGGACTCCCTCAGCAAATTCTCCCATCTTTTTAACTACAGGGAAGCTTGCATGACCCAGCCTTCTGTGCAATAAGTGGGCGCACTTATCATGAAGCCGCTTCCCCACTGACACCCTCTTGGCTCTAGTTGCTTTGAGTGGTGCTGTAGGTGCCTGCTGAGATTCAGGCTCCTTGCCCACACTGCCCTTGGAAAGCCTTGGGGCAGGCTGTGGTGGCTTGGGAGAAAAATATGGTAAGCCGTTTATGTAATATTTCCAATGACCCTCTGGTCTCTGGTGACATGACCTCCCCCCTTGCGAAATAAAACTTCCACTTTGTCATCGTCACACAATTTGGTAATGCTTAATAGGTTGTTGGCTATGGAGGGAGCGTGCAAGACACCTTCGACTTTCCCAAGACCAGGTACAGAAACAAACCCCTCCCCAACAACTGAAGCAGTATCTCCATTTGCCACTTTGACAGATGAGTTAATTTTCTTTAACCTTTTAAAACCTTGACTCATATTAGTAATGTGAGAAGAAGCTCCAGAGTCCAGTAACCATAAGTCAGTGGAGCTATCAGCCTTTGTTGTGGGGGTGAGGGAACAAGTATGCAGAGAATTTCCCTTGCCCCTGCCACGCCCCCTTCCTTGCCCCTTGCCTCTTACTTGATTGGGACCACGTTTAGGGGCTTGATGTTGATGGGGGCAGTCTTTCTTGAGGTGCTCCTCAGAGCCACAGATGAAACACTTAAGCAGAGCATTAATTTGCTCTGAGTTGTGGCGCCCCTTTCTGGCTTGCTGAGTGGTGACTCTGGCGTATTCTCCGGCATCTCTTCTCCTTCTATCCTCTTCGATCAGTCTTCCTGTGAGGTAGGACAGATTTATGTTTTCCCTCTTGACCGCTTCGAGTGAAACAATGAAATTGCTCCAACTCCTGTCTAGGGAAGCGAAAATGATCGCAACCATGCTCACATCATTTACAGGAAAGTCTCTGGATATCAATTCTGACCTGAGTGCCTTTAATTTTGCAAGATGTTCAGGCATGCTGGCACCAAACCTCAGTCTGGTTGTATAAAGCTCAGTTGTAAGTCTGGTGATGGAACCAATGGTATCGCTGTTAAATAAATTGTATAATAGGCGCCACACTTCATCAGCTCTGAGCCCCGCTGGTATGCTGGAGAACAGGTTATTATCCAGGGAACTGAGCAGGGTCGAGTAAGCCTGCAAATGTCGCCACTCTTCTTGACGTCCCCATGGGGGAGGGGGTGGTTTCTGAACCATTTGTAGAGTCCCATTCTTTAAGAGATATAGCTGTATATCTTTACTCCAACTGCTATAATTTTCCCCTCCCAGTTGTAGTTTTTTAAAATCGTTTGGCAGATTGGCTGCCGGAATATAGTCCTTATCAGACCCACTTTCAAAAAATTTTGAAATGTCCATTGACATAAATGGGAGAGGGAAAGTGGTTCCTACAGTGAAAGGGGTCCCTCTAGTGGTCGAGGAGGGAATCCTTTCTTGACTATTTAGTAACTCCAGATGGGCATGCCCGGAAACCATGTGATCCGGGGGAGGGCGTTGTTCAGGATTTCTCCCTTCTTCCCATGAGGCATTGGGGGGGGCGGAGCCCAGATTTGCCGGCTCGGAGTTGCTTCAATGAATCCTCCCGAGAATTCCAACAACATGGATTTTCATCATTGCCTGTTTTGCCCTGAGGAGCCCATTGCTGGTCCTGAAGACCTGGAGAGAAGGTGGGAGGCCGCGGGGGTTGATTGTTGGGAGGCTGCAGGCTGGATTCCCCCTGGCAGTTGGGCCCTGGGGAGAGGATGGGAGGCCTTGGGGGGGGTGGGCACCCCCGACGTCTGCTTGGCCCCCAGGGCCGTAGTCAGGACTTGGATGGCCGTTTTAATTGCATTTGTATTTGTATTAGTATCGGCTGGGCAGATCTCATCGCCATCATAGGGCTTTAGGTTTTGTGGTGGGGAGAACTCAGGAATATGCATGCTGCCTTGGTCGGATGCCAGGAATTGCATGTCATTTCTGCTGTATGCCAGGGACTGCTGGCTTTCCAGGCTTAAAAAGTCTTTGTCTCTGTTAGACCGTGTGGGGTTATAGGGGGCCGCCATCTTGTTTCCTGTGCCAGACCACGTGGGCGGAGCAATCTTGTTTCCGCTTGCCCCAGGAAGCTGTAGCTCACAGCTGGGAGGGCGGGTTCACGCCAAAAGCCCTGGGGTCCCGGGGTCACTAAGGGTGAAAGGCGCCATATTTGGAGGCCTCGTGGCCGCTAGGGAAAGACTCACCGTGTGTTCGGAGGCTTCCTGCGCGGTTTCCTGGGCTGCCCCCCCTTCTCCTGCATTGCAAAGATCTCTTTAAGCAGCTCTTCACGTTCCTGTGCAGTCAGCTTACTCACGCAGCGTTTGGTTTCAGCCAGGTCCGTCTCTGCAGCATCTGAGCAGCCTTGGGCAGTCTGCAAACCTTCTATGCTCTCCTCTGTGGCGTTCAGTTGTAGAGAGACATGTGAAGGGGTCCTAGACGCTCTGCTGGATCCTCCGACGGGATGAAGGCCATTTGAGTTCTCATCTGCAGCTGAGGTTGCATCAGGGGCTGTTGATCTTGATTGAAGACTCCTGGTCACAATCTGGGATCTCCGGCCATCCATTTCAGTTTCAAATCTTCTGCAAGCTTGGAAGCTTTCCTTTAAACCATCCTCTGGCTACCAACTTGTGAGGTGTTCTCACGAGTGAATCGTTAAAGGAGCTTCCAAGCAAAAAGCATCACGCAGAGATGCAATCATATTAGCTTTATTCATGATAGATCAAAGAGAAAGAAATACTTGGCATGAAAGCATTCATGCCTGCATGTGAGAGAGAAATAAAATAAAAGAAAACAAGCTAGCATTACATGACTAAAATAGAGGTTAGGAGTAGAGATAGAACTAGAAGCAAGAAGGCTAGAACAAAGAGCAGCCCCTCGTGCAGAGGTATTTATGGGGGGTCTTGGTCCCTCCCTAACCATAAAACTCTCTCACCAATGGGGCTGTCGGGTCAGGGACCCTTGGCTCATCAGTGGAAGCAAAGAAGCCTCTTTGCCTCCATCTGATGACCTTTTTGGGGAACTGCCAATGGCTGGCACTAAACATCTAACAGTCAAGATGTTTCTGGATCTTGAGCTTGTCTTCTGGGGTGTTGGCTATTCCTACCAGCTTAGTGTCATCTGCAGATTTGATGAGTTCACCTCTAGATTCTAAGTCATTTATGAAGATATTGAAGAGTACTGGGCCTAAGATGGAATCTTGTGGTACCCCACTGCTTACTTCCCTCCATGTTGATGTAGTACCATTAAGGACGACTCATTGAATACGGTTTGTCATCCAGTTACAAATCTATCTGGTGGTGATGCTGTCTATCCTGCATTTTTCTAGCTTACCAAGAAATAAGTTGTGGCCTGCTTTGTCAAATGCCTTGCTGAAATTTAAGTATACCATGTCCACAGCATTTCACCAGTGTACTAATTTTGTCAAAGAATGAAGTAAGATTAGTTTGGCGCAATCTGTTTTTAACAAACCTGTGCTGGCGACTTCCGGTGGCGGCGCGGCGCTGGAGACAGCCGTTTCGGGCTGCCCGCTGCTCAGCTGAGTTGTTTTCACCCGAAACAGCGCCGATCAGCTGTTCGGGTGGATTTGAAGCCCCCTCCTCGGGAGAAGAGGAGGGGGTGAGGCCCCAGGTAGGGGTTGAGTTCTCCGGGGCCGCCTGAGCTCAAAGCTTGGGCGGCTGAAGGATTGAACTCCCCCGTAGCCTGGGTTGCTCCCAGCTGTCCAGCGTCTCTGCTCCGGGATTTTTGGAGCAGAGCCAGGCGTTTGCGACCACCCCTGCCAGAAGGAAAGACCTTGGAATAAAAGGAGCAGGCAGAGCGGTACAGGAGGTTAAGGTGAAGAGGACTTTTATTTTTACTCTCTAGCTTAATGGACTTTATAAACTTAAAGTGAAAGTGCGCAACAAGTGAAAGTGAAAAGATGGCGGCTAAACCTCCCTCAAAAACTCTTCGGAGTGCGGGAACTTCCCCGGTGCAACAGACATCGTTGCAAGCTTTGCTTCCTCCTGCTGCACTGACATCGAAGGATTTAGAAGATGCTTTGGAAAAACAATCCCAGGTAATATCAGAAATGCTGGGTGACAAGTTGGCAAAGGTGGAGGAGAAATTGGAGAAATTGGAGGAGAGGATAGAAGAGAAGTTTAGTGCGATGAGGGTAGACATTTTGTCTACAGTGCAAAGCGTGGCTGAATGTGTGCAAAGTTTGGACGAAAAAGTGGAGGATCTGAGTCAAAAGAATGCTATATTAGAAGTAAAGGTACTGGAGAATGAAGATTTAAGGGATAGAATGGACGGAGAATTGAGTCTTGTCCAGTATCACCAGATGCAGTATGCTATTAGAATCAGGGGCTTAAAAGAGAATCCTAAAGAAGACCTAAAGCAGCTGATTTCTGAGGCTTTGGAAGAAGTATTGGGTCAGCCAGCATCTGAAATAAAGGGATGCATGGATAAAGTCTTTCGTGTAAACTCATGGATTGCTAGACAGAGAAAGCTACCTTTGTGGTGGTTTATTTTACAAAGAGAGAAACCAGAGATGAAGTTATTCAAGCCGCTTATGATACTAAAGTTGTGATTGCTGACCAAGAAGTTTTGGTTTTAAAAGAAATTCCTCCAAAGATTTTAAGGAGAAGGAAGGATTTTGCATTTCTTGTGCAAGAACTTAAGCAACGTGAAATAAAGTTTAGATGGGAGATTCCTGTTGGATTGGTGGTGATGTATGAAGGTAAAAGATACCGTCTGGTTACTGTGACACAGGCACGTGACTTCTACAATAATGTTTTAAAAGCGACCCCACTATCACTTCTGGAAGCTGCAAAGGGATTTGGAGAAGGGAAATCCCAAGAGGCTGAAGGTGGACAGAAAGAGGAGAATGGTGCTGGAGGGGATCAAATTATAGCCTCGTTGGCTGTTGCTGGAGAGCAGAGGGTGACACGTGCCGCTTTAAAACGAGCAAAACAAATAATAGAGCAAGACCAACAGAAGCTTATGGAACTTTCAAAGCGTACTTACAGTGAAGCAGTGGGAGGAGCGCGGCCCAAAGAAGACAGAGGGGCTATTAAAGATGTGCTCCAACAGCTTCGGGATGCCACGCATGGCGACTAAATTTCTAACCTGGAATGTTAATGGACTAAATTCACCACAGAAGAGAAAGAAAGTTTTTCAATATTTAAAACAATTCAAGATTGATGTTATATGTTTGCAAGAAACGCATATTAGGGCTATGGACCAAAAGTATTTATCGAACTCAAGATTGGGCACGCAATTTGTTGCATCTGCGATGAATAAGAAAAATGGAGTGGTTGTTTATGTTAAAAGCGCTTTATCAGCGGAATTAATTGAAGCAGATAAGCATGGAAGATATGTTATGATAGATTTGCTGCTTGAAGGCAAAAAAACGCTTTTAGTTGGACTGTATGCTCCTAATCAACAGCAAGCTGATTTTTTTAGTTCACTTCATACAAAGCTTACTCAATTGGATTACAAATCGTTTATTTTTATGGGGGATTGGAATGGTGTTTTGGATGTACAGATGGATAAGGCTGGTTCTTTTAAGCGCTCTCCGAGTCATGCCAGATTGCCTAAATCTTTTTTTGAAATGAAGGATGATCTGGAACTGCGAGATATTTGGCGTGACACTCACCTGCATGAAAAGGATTACACTTTTTTTTCTGATAGACATCAATCTTTTTCCAGGATTGATTTTATTTTGCTGACTAATGATTTTTTTTCTAGGATTAAGAAGGTAAAGATCTGTGCAAGAGCTATTTCTGACCATAGTCCAGTTTGGTTAGAGATCAATAAGGACAATAGAGATAGGCGCTCGTGGCGCGTAAATGAGAACTTGTTTAGAAATCAGAGAAATGTGGAAGAATGTAAACAGCGGATGAAGGATTTTTTTGAAATTAATATGAATAAGGATACTTCTATGGATATGGTTTGGGATGCTAGCAAGGCCTATATGAGAGGGGTGTTGATATATATGAATAACAAACACAGACGTACTTTGGAAGCCAGAAGGAAAGAATTGGAGAACGAAATTAGGGAAAAAGAAAAGGCCTTGATCTTGAACCCATTGGATGTGAAGGCTAAGGAGGTTATTAAGCTATTAAGAGGACAATTTGACAAATTAATGGCTGACCAAGTGGCAACCAATTTGCGGTTTGCTAGGCATAATACTTTTTGCAATGCTAATAAGCCAGGTAGATGGCTAGCTTATAGACTTAGGAAAAAGCAAAGGGCTTCTAATATAGACAAAATTGAACATAAGGGAAAGGTGGTGTTTCAACAGGATCTCATTAAGGAAGCCTTTCTGGACTTTTATTCTAAGTTATATGCTAAGGAGAAGATTAATGAAAAGGATATTGATGTATATTTGGAGAATGCTAGCATCCCGGTTCTTACGCAGGCACAAAAAGAGATTAACCAATGAATAACAGAAGAAGAAATTCTTACAGCAATTAAGGAATTGAAGTTGGATAAAGCACCAGGTACGGATGGTTTGACTGAGGTTTATTACAGAAATTTACAAATGGAGTTGATAAAGCCATTAAAGGAACTGTTTCAGATAATTCAGAGAGGGGGAAAGGTGCCTCCGTCTTGGAGAACTGCTTTTATTTCTTTGATTCCGAAGGAAGATCAAGATGTTACTCAAGTAAAAAATTACAGACCGATATCACTTTTAAATACAGATTATAAGATATTTGCTAAGGTGTTGGCTAATAGACTGATGAGGGTTCTGCAACAGGTGATTCATGGGGATCAAACTGGGTTTATCAGTGGTAGGCAAATGAAAAATAATGTGAGGCATATAGTTGATGTGTTAGAGTTTTTGGAAAGGAATAACCAGATCCCTGCGGCGCTAATTTTTTTAGATGCGGAAAAAGCTTTTGATCAATTGAATTGGCAATTTTTGATGAAAGTTTTAGATAAAATGAATTTTGGGGATAAATTTTTGCAACCAATTAGGGCATTATATCAAAAACAAACTGCCCAAATAATAGTTAACAATAGTTTGACTGAAGCATGTAATATTGAGAAGGGCACAAGGCAAGGGTGTCCGTTATCGCCTTTACTATTTGTGTTAACATTGGAGATATTACTAGTAAAAATACGGAGTTCGGAAAGAATTAAGGGTATACAAATTAGAGATCAGGATTATAGATTGAGGGCGTTCGCAGACGATCTGGTTGTTACAGTGACCCAGCCAGAGAACTCTGTTGTGGACCTGATGGAGATAATAATGCAATATGGGAAGGTTTCTGGATTTAAAGTTAATGTACAAAAAACTAAAATTCTGGCCAAAAATATGACAGTATCGCAAAAGGCCCTTTTAGAAGGACTAACTGGATTTGAGATTGTTAAAAGGGTCAAATATTTGGGGGTGTTTTGTCACCCTCTAATACAAAGTTATATAAAAATAACTATGAAAGATTGTGGGGAAAAATCCAAAAAGAAATGGAGAGCTGGGAAAAATTGCAATTGTCTTTGTTGGGGCGAATTGCAGCAGTGAAAATGAATGTCCTGCCTAAATTTTTATTCTTATTTCAAATGATACCGGTTCTTAAGAAAGATTCTAATCTGGAGGAATGGCAGCGAGGTATCAATAAATTTGTTTGGGCAGGGAAAAAGCCACGAGTTAAACTTAAGATTATGCAGGATACTCGTGAAAGAGGTGGTCTTAAAATGCCCAATCTTAAATTATATTATGAAGCTGCTGCGTTAGCAGGAATAAGTGATTGGATTAATTTGACACAAGAGAGATTATTAAATCTTGAGGGCCATGACTAGTTGTTTGGCTGGCATGCATATTTGTTGTATGATAAAAAGGTAGATAATGTGTTTAAAGCGCATATTTTAAGACAAGCATTGTTGAGAGTTTGGAAGAAGTACAGACATAAGTTAGGTTGTAAGATACCATTGTGGGCAATCCCAAAACACGCAATAGAAAATATAAATGTTGGTTTCAAACATGATGTGACTACGTATAAGGAGATTCTAAGTTTGGAAAGAAATGTTTGGTGTCTGAAACCGTATAGTCTCTTGCGAGATGAGAAGATTGTTCAAACTTGGTTCCAATATATTCAGCTACGGGCCAGGTGGAAAGAAGATCAGAAAACTGGTTTTACAATGACTGATGAAAATCTGATAAAGCAAATTAGAAAGCAGGGTCCAGCACATATTAAACGGATATATCTTGCATTGATAGAAATTGACTCAGAAACAGAACTTGTTAAAGATTGTATGATAAAATGGGCCCAAAACATTCAAGAAGTTATTACAATGGACACGTGGGAAAAGATCTGGGTGAGGAACGTAAAATTTACACAAGCTCAAAACTTAAGAGAGAACTTTTATAAAATGTTTTATAGATGGCATCTAGATCCTAAAAAGCTTGCAAGTATGTATCCGAATTATCAGCCCAAGTGCTGGAGGTGTGGCGATGAAGATGCAACATATTTTCACATATGGTGGATTTGTAAAAAGGTTAAGGCCTTTTGGATAAAAATTTGGTGGAACATGCAGAAGATTTTCAAGCAAAGGATAAAGTTTTGCCCGCAATTTTTTTTGTTAGGTATAATTACAGATGCTGCGGTTGTGGACACTAAGTTGATGTTGAATTTAACTACGGCAGCAAGACTCTTAATAGGTCAATATTGGAAGAAGGAGGAACTGCCGACTATAGAAGAATGGACTTTAAAGGTTTCTGACCTGGCAGAGATGGCAAAGATTTCGGCTTATTTGAAAGATCACTCGCAAGAACGTTACATTATGGAGTGGAGAAAATGGATTGAGTATATCCAGAACAAATATGGGATTAAAAAGTTTCATGTAGCATTTGAATAAGTCTTCCTTTCTTTTCTTTTTTCTTTTTTTATATTTAGTAGTAATAGTGTTTGTAGTTATCCTATATGAGCTAGAGAGTGATAGATTTTAGAGTTTATGGTTGTTAGCATTTGGATGTTTATGAGTGTTTTTTTTCTTTTTTATACCCTGTACTTAGCTCTGGGAAGTCGGGGGGGGGGGAGGGGGGAGGGGTAGGGAGGGATGGGTATGGGAGGGGGAGGGGGGACTGTTAAAGATAAAATGTATGTTAAAACTTTTTAATAAAAACAAAAAAAAACAAACCTGTGCTGGCTACTAGATATAATTTTGTTTCTAGATGTTTGCAGATGTTTTTTTATTTTTTCTAGTATCTTCCCAGGCATTGATGTCAGGTTGATCAGTCTGTACTTTCCTGGGTCTCCCCCCCACCTTTTTTTTTTTTGAAGATGAGAACCACATCAGCTCCTACCAGCTCCTCTGGTATTTTTCCAGTGTTCCAGGATTTTTGAAAGATATACAGTGGTTCTGAGATAACATCTGCCAACCCCATGAGAACTCTGGGATGTTATCCATCAGGTCCCAATGATTTATATTGAAGATCAGACAGTGTTCTCTTACCATTTTCTTGGTTATCTTTGTTATGTACTGGGCTCTTAAAGAATACCAGCTAACGGCTCTCCAGCAACCCAGACTACAAGTCTCCTGTGCTGCAATTGGCTATCTCCAGGAGGCAATGGTTGATTCAAACGTATTGGCTGCCACCTAGGGGCTAGACTATATATTGCAGCTAGTTGCAGCCTTTTCCCCAGTACAGTTTCTGCACGAAATAAACTGTGAGTTACCTTGTACTCACCTTCACGTCTTCATTCCTGCTCCAAAGAACCCGCTATTTAACAATCTTAATTTTTATTTCTAGTCTTTTACAGTTATGTTTTTGGTTTGTTGGGCTATAGTTTCTTTTTGTATGAAGGCTGATGGAAAGAATGAGTTAAGCAGTTCTACTTTCTCTCTACTGCCTGTTACTTCCTTGCCATCTTTTCTCTTTAGTGGACCAATTGTTTCCTTCACTTTTTTTCTTGTTATTTATATGTTGAAAGAAACTTTTTAAATTATCTTTGACATTTGTTGTCAATCTTTGTTCATTCTGAGACTTTGCTTTCCTGACTTCATCTTTGCAGATTCGGGCTATTTGCTGATATTCTGCCTTAGTTATGTGTCCCTCTTTCCCTTTTTTGTACTTATCCTTTTCATCTTCCAGTTTATCAGAGATATCTTTGTGCAACCATGCTGGCTTTTTCTTGGATTTCTTGTTTTTCTACAAATGGCTTGTCGGTATTAATGGAAGTGTTCTTTGTATTTCCTTGAATATGGTGCCGTTTAATGCTTGTTTGTTTGAGTTAGTCGTTTCTTGATCAGGGTGTCATTTACTGCTTTGTTGATTGTTGGTATTAATCCTGATGTTAATCCCTAATTATCTGACAGTTGATTATTGGCAAGGAGCTGTTTTGGTCTTTTTGTTTCCATTTTAAATTTAAGAGGACTAGTAATCTCCATGATTCATCCTGTCCAATGTTTTGTTTGTTTGTTTGTTTGTTGGGTGCCTTCATGTCAGTTTTGACTCCTAGCAATTATCTGAATAAATCCTTTCAGTTTTCTTGGCAAGTTTTCACAAGTGCTTTGCCCTAGCTTTCTTTTTCCATGGCTGAAAGTAACGGACTGACACAAGATCATACAGCTTTGGGCCTCAGGTGGGATGCCAACCCCAATCTCCCTACTCCAAGTCGACTACTACAGGTGGTCCTGAATTTACAACCATTTATTTAGTGACCGTTCAAAGTTCCAACAACACTGAAAAAAGTGACTTATGACCAGGGCTTTTTTTCCTCATAGAACGCTCAGAACGGAGTTCCGGCACCTTTTTTGGATAGAACCTTGTAGGGTAGGCAAGGCGGGTTGTATGACACGTGTGAGTTCCGGCACCTTTTTCTTTTACAAAAAAAGCACTGCTTATGACCATTTTTCACATTAACGACCGTTGGAGCATCCCCGGGGTCAAATGATCAAAATTTGGATGCTGGGGATGCTGCAACGGTTGTAAGTGTGAAAAATGGTCATAAATCACCTTTTCAGTGATGTAAATTTGAATAGTCACTTACAAACGGTTGTAAGTCAAGGACTATCTGTACATCTTTATATTAACCAATAGAATAAATAAATATAATATATATACAATAATAATTATTTTAAATCCCAAAACCCAACAAATTCCCCCCCCCATCAGGGAAAAAAAAACCCTAAAGGAGTTTCCCCAGCGCCTCGTAAAAAGGTTGAACCACATTTCCCATCATCCCCTGCGAACGATGGGCGTTCCCCGCCGGCAACGCCACTCCGGCTGAAGAACACGCCTCCTTCCTCCCTTGCTCTCCCCTCTCTTATTGGCTCCCTCCTTCCGCGTCGCGCGACCGAGGTGGTGACGCAACGCGGCGCCGTTGGAAGGCGGAAGCGGAAGAGGCGGGGCGCGGTTGGACCGGAGAGACAAGATGGCGTCGCCCCATTACCGAGGAGCGTCGGGAGGAGGGAGCCGGTGGGCCGTCGCCGTCGTCGGTCGCGAGTTATAACTCGGAGACGCCGCGCGGGGCGAGGAGAAGGAGGAGGAGGAGGAAGAGCCACCGCAAGGTCCGAGGCAGAGCCGCCGAAGTGAGTAGGCCTCAGCCGCGGCGTTCTTTTCACTTCTCGGGCGGTGCTGAGGTGAAAGGCCGTTTTCTCCTCAGGGAAGGGGGAAAGCGCGGAGTCTGCGCAGGCGCAGTGCACCCGGGGAGGTGTGACGCCGCCTTGCTCGTCGCCCGGGGTCGTGAGAATCCGGTTCCTCCGGCTTTTCCTTCGGCCCAGCCCTGCCGGAGCGCCCGGCCAGGCTCCCCCGGTCGTTCCCCGGCCCCCTGGATCCGCCCTCCGCGTTGAGATTGGACTCCTCCGGCCCTTGAATGGGCCTCCTGCCTCCCTCTCGGCCCGTCGCAGCCGGATCCGCCCCGCTGAGAAGGTGGCTCCCCTTTGCCTCGCTGCCTTTCTCGAGCCGTATTTGGGGGCGGAGGGGGGGGGGGGCTGCCCGGCCTTCTGTTTCGGGGTGGGGGGAAAAGAGGTTTGGGGTTTCTAAAACACACCTGTTCCACCAGGCTGACCTAGACTGACAGGCATTTTAATTAATTTATATTTAGTATTTTTAATTCATTTTTTAAATTCTCTAATTTTAATTTACTGCACTAATGTTCTCAATTTCATTTTTATCTTGATTTCTGTACTTATTATATGTTTTGTTGTTAGCCGCCCTGAGTCCTTCGGGAGATAGGGCGGGATATAAATCCCATCAATAAATAAATAAATAAATAAATAAAGCCTGACCTTGGCGTGTGTGTGTGTGTGTGTGTGTGTGTGTGTGTGTGTGGATGGGGGCTAGGCAGAGAAGCGGGCAGGTTACTTCCTGGTTTGTGGTTGCTGCTTACTGAAAGGTTTGCGTGGCCTGATTGGTGGCAGGATTCCCCCCCCTACCCCACAATAGTTGGTCTTAAGGAGGCCCCAGCCTTGGATCTGGCTTGGTGCTTGTGGGTGACACTAGCGATCTACTTGCAGGGCCTGGAAATCGGGAAACGGATAGTACGCTTAGGATCAGCCCTGAAGGTTATTAATCAAAAGGGAATGCGGTACTCACAGCTCAGGCCTGGAATGTGCAGTCCTTGGTGCTCTCTGGGCTTGGTTGGTTTTCTTGCAGACGTTTCATGACCCAGCTAGGTAGCATCATCAGGGTTAGAAGGGGTTTGTGGGGAGGAGGAGGAGGAGGAGGGGGGAGATGGGAGGAGGAGGACTGAGGGGTCCTTGGTGCTTTCTGAGCTTGGTGGTTTTCTTGCAGACGTTTCATGACCTGACTAGGTAGCATCATCAGTGCTAGAAGGGAGTGAGGTGTGTGGAGAGGAGGAGTAGGAGGAAAACTGTGGGATCCTTGATGGTCTCTGAGTTTGGTTGTTTTCTTGCAGACATTGCATGACCCAACTAGGTAACCTCATCAGTGCTAGAAGGGAGGAGGAGGCCTGTGTAGTCTTTGTTGCTCTTTGAACTTGGTTGTTTTCTTTCAGTCATTTCATGACCCAATTAGGTAACATCTTCAGCGTGAGAAGGAAGTAGGGTTTGCTGTCTGTTTATATACAAGGGGTTCGCCTGGTCAGCAAATTTATATACAAGTATTTAGCCCTTCCACTCCTGGAGGATATCAAGTTGGAAACCATTTTGACCAGTACAAAAGAATATTTGTAGATCAAAGTTGAACTGTGGGGTCCTTGGTGCTCTCTGAGCTTGGTGGTTTTGTTGCAGGTGTTTCATGATCCAACTACTAGGAAATGTCATCAGTGCTAGACGGGAGTGTCATTTGATCCTTGTTTATGCAGACCAAGATACAGCTATCCTTGACTTAAGACCTCAATTGAGCCCAAAATTTCTGTTGCTAAGCGAGACATTTGTTAAGTGAGTTTTGCCCCATTTTACGACCTTTCTTGCCACAGTTGTTAAGTTAATCACTGCAGTTGTTAAGTTAGTAACATGGTTGTTAATTGAATCTGGCTTCCCTATTGATTTTGCTTATTAGAAGGTCACAAAACGGGATCACCTCAGGACACTGTGACCATCATAAATATGAGTCAGTTGCTAAGCATCTGAAATATTGGAAGATTATAGGAAATGTTGACATTCAAAACTGGCATAATAAATACCTTGAATGCATAAATCTATTTTAATTTATACTATTTTTATATCATATTTTATGTTGCCCTGTAAACCGCCCTGAGTCCTTCGGGAATAGGGCGGTATAAAAATTTAATTAAATAAAAATAAATAAATAAATAATAAAGATGAATTCTATTCTTTAAATTCAGAGGTGAAAAATCTTGCTGTCTTGTGACAGATTTCAGGAACTGTTATGAAAGCTTTTAAATGTTATAATTTATCTGTGGGATGATCCTTGGAAAAGTTAGAAATTGGGGGATATTCATATTATAATATATTCATATTATAATATAATATGAATATTGGAATATGAATAGTACATTCCTTTTGACGTATGTCTGACTGATTTTATTCAGTCCTTCAGTTATTGAGTAACTGCAGATAAGATATTTAAATTTTCCTAAACAACTTGAGCACGGACACTTTTTATAGTACCATACATTATTTCCAATGTAAAGGTGTCTGCATTAACATGCTTCAGGTTCCATTTGACTATTCTGGTTTATATTGCTGCTTACACGTTTATGTATTTTCTACCCCCTTAATTATAGATTAAAAGATCTATATAAATCAGTGTGCTTTTAGGTTTCTGCTAAAGTTTTATTTGCTTGAAACTTCCCTTTAAATTAAGCCATAGTCCACAAACCTATATGTAATACAATTTGTTTAAAGTACAGGTAGTTCTGGACTTAGAATTACATTTGGGATGTACAATTACATTTGGGACCAGAATGCCAGTTGTTGAGTGAAGCAGTTGTTAAGCGAGATGTCACATGACTGACCCTTTATCACAAGTCTGCCATACCTCATTACAGTTTTTTAAGCAATCTTGCCTGTTATTAAGCAGACAGATACTCAGGTAAGGAATGGGAATTGCCTCAGGGAGGTGGGGGAGACCTGCCAGAGACTATTTTGGAATGTCCCTCCGCTGAGCAGCTGAAAATATTCACTGTTGAAAACAGGATTTTCCAGCCTTTGAGAAGAGAGTTACTTTTGTGTGATCTACACTGGAACTTACCACCACCATCCACACACACACACACCTCCAGACATCCTGCGCTCCTTATTTATTGTACTGCCTTTCTGTTGAACAGCTTAAAATCCTACTTGGATTTCAACTCCCTCTGGCCTCTGCGGCTAGCTAAATTCCCTGCTAAAGGAATTCAGCTCTACACCTGCTTGGATTTCAGCAGAAAACTCTTCAGCCAGAGCTGAAAGAGGTCTTTGACAAAATCCAAACAGGCACAGAGAGTTCTTTTAATCAGCCCCCAGAGGCAAGAGGGAGTCCTCTCTGCAGGCAGCAGCAGCTTGCAACTTTTCCTGTCTGCTTCCCCTATGACTTTCTGGGCCAACCGGCAGAGAAAATTCCAAAACGCGATCACATGATTGCAGGGCACTTGGCTACCTATGGCAAATGGGAATAGGTTGCCAAGCACTCAGATCGCAGTCACGAGGTGTTTGTGTGTAATGTTTTGTAATAGCTGGAAGTTCTTTACGGGCCATAAAGCACCTTTTCCGAGGCTGTCTTTCATTTGAACTATGGTTAAGTAAAGTCAGAAGGCAAGGCCTGTCTTTATTGCACAAGACCTTGTTGTCACAGCTGGAATTATTTTTTTACGGTTCTTTTTATTTTTCTATTGGTTAGAATAGGAAAACTAGACTTCCAAAATGCTTACTACAAGAGATTTAAGAGACTTAAAAAGGTAGATTGTGTAACAGTTACAACACACAACAGGTTTTGGAAGTTTGTGATAAATTCTCACTGTGATACGTAAGCTGAACGGCAAATATCCCGGGGTTTACCAAACGGAAGTTTGTTCTCAGTACAAATTTGCTAGGGTAAGCATTAATCGGTAAAATAAAGTAGTCACCTTTTGAAGCCTGACACCTAGTAATCATTCTCAGTCATGAAGATTTCTGAAGACAGATGTGATGCCAGATCTGACTGAAACTTTCCAGGAAAGTTAAGATTGCTAATTAGCAGTGTCAAAAAGTATTTTCAATTTGAATTTGAAACACTTAACTTTAAACGCGAAAAAGAATGTTTTGATCCTTTTGGAAACGTCTTATGCTGAAAGTAGTATTTTGAGCTTCAACGTCTTCCAAAATGATCTATCAGTAAGTCTTGAGAGGAAAAACATTAGTTTTTTATTCAAAATGGGCTGTTTGCCATGCTCTGTGCTGTTTTGGAAAATAATAACAACAGCAATAATTGGGTGGCCTTGGTAGGAACAGCTTCCATCCTGCAATGATATGTGTAGTACCATCAAACATCCACATCTGCCTATCCTAGGTCCTTGGTAAGGACTCAATAGGTAGAGAAAAATGCCAAATCCGAACATCTGGCTGACTGTGCGATGATCAACAATATAATAATGTATTTGCCACCTATTTCTCTGTGGCGCTACTGTAGGCAGCTGGCAACCATAAAAAAAAGAAGAAATAAAAGTTTAAAAAGCAAAAGTAGAATAATAGAATAATAAACAATGCTGTGATTAAGGACTGAGTCATTGCTGCCACGGTTTTCCCCTGGTTATTGTTCCAGTTATAAAATGGATAATTTTGTAAAGTATTTTCTCAAAAGGGCAGAGGTTTTCTTTCTGTGTTTTTTTTTAAAAATTCTTGGCTTTTAGCTTTGCATGAAAGAGATGTCGTAACAGTTTGTCACGTTTCTGGGGATTAAGGATTGTTCAGCATTATGTTCTTGCTGATTAGACCAAATTTGAGATTTATCTTCACCTTTTAATGGGGATAAAGATCACAGTCTTTGATGTTCCCACATTTATCATAACATATGTTATACTAATTCAGTTGCTTAAGGTTAATATCAGATTGGCTAATTCACCCTTCCCGTTTGCAGTTTGAATGCTACAGGTTTTTTTTACCTTTGCTTTGATCTGAAGCATCCCAGTTCAGATTTTTTTTTAACCTCTCTTTCATATAACTGGCACAGTTCCCAATGTTGTCCTCTATGTCAGGGGTGTCAAACTCAATTTCATTGAGGGCCGCATCAGCATTGCAATTGCCCTCAGGGGGCCGGGTGGGTATGGCCAGGGTGGGCGTGGCCTACTGGGTGGGCGTGGCCAGCTCTACATCGTTCGCATCAAGGGTGCCTATGGAGGCCTGGGCAGGAGTGGGACAGATCTGAGGGTCTCTGGCAGAAGGAGGGTCTCTGGGCCAGGGCCAAGGCAGTGGGGGCCGTTCCCTCACTGTTTCCAGGATGGCTTCGCGGGCTGCATGAAACCACTTTGCGGGCCGGATCCGGCCCCCGGGCCTTGTGTTTGACATGTCTGCTCTATGTAGATAGAATTGCTTGTATGCCCTTTTTAATAGTAAGTGCTTTAGGAGCAGCTATTCGATGCTGTGTAAATAAGAGATTCTTACACCCACCCAGAAATAAATTTGGCTAAACATAGACACTGGTTTCAGTTATTTGCCCTTTTAATATGAAAGTACATGGCAAAATAGTACAGAGTTGAAACACCAAATTATTCAATTATTTCTCATTGGCGATTGTTTAGCTAACCAAGTAGAATCCAGTTATCCCTTTTATCCTTGGTTCAAGTCTGTGAGTGTAAATATATGTGGACTGTATGCATCAGAGAAGTTAAATTCCTTGAGCATGATTTTCTTGTATCTTTTCTTGAACGTACATACACCCCTGTATGCTCATAAAGTACTATTTTCTTATAGTACAGTGTCATTTCTGTTCAGTGCTGTAATCACAGCATGGCGTACGATGGGATAAAGCTACATTTTAATGAGCTGGAAAATAGTTGCATAGATTAGAAAATTGATTTTATTACAGGTTGTCTAGCCTAATTTTCCTGTGATAACTTTTTATCAAGACAGTGTAGTGACAGTCGAGCTGGGTGTGTATCAATGCAAGGAATACAGGTGGTCCTCGATTTACAACGGTTTGTTTAGTGACTGAGGTTACAACGGCACTGAAAAAAAGGGACTTATGACCCATTTCTCACACTTGTGACCATTATAGCATCCTCATGGTTACGTGATTTACATTTGTATGCTTGACAGCTGTCTCATATTTGTGACAGTTTCATTTTAATTCCATTTATATCCCGCCCTTCTCCGAAGACTCAGGGCGGCTTACAAGCTTAGCAGTAGCCTTCATTCTATGTATATGCCTGCTTATTAGGGCTTTCACACCCACCCCAAGCGGCATTATTACAAAGTCAGCTTAATTGCCCCCAACAATCTGGGTCCTCATTTTACCTACCTCGGAAGGATGGAAGGCTGAGTCAACCCGACCTCCTGACAAGCAAAGTCAATGGGGAAGCCAGATTCACTTAA
Organism: Vipera berus; assembly: GCF_964194415.1. NCBI lineage: Eukaryota > Metazoa > Chordata > Lepidosauria > Squamata > Viperidae > Vipera > Vipera berus. The sequence continues at coordinate 8,631,478 of NC_138203.1, forward strand.
CAACCGTGTTACTAATTGCTAGGTGCAAAATTCACCTAGCAAAATTTCTCACCACATAAATTCTGGGCTCAGTTGTCATAAGGACTAACTATACTGCGTGCCTTTAAATTTGCTTTACACCGGGTGTAATTTCCTATTTTGAACTCTCTGTTTTCTATCTGTATGAGTGATCATAGAGTAGATAGAGTTCAGCTCCTTATATGGAGATATTGTCTGTCTCTAGGAGGTTAGGGTTTGCATAGAGGTTATGTGAGAGTGGGCACATAGGTTTCTCCATAGTTTTTAGTTTGGATTTTCTACTTTTTAAAGCCAGGTTCTTCGGTTCATGAGATAAGGAGGTCTTTCATTAGCTCCCTTTATTCCACTATAGTCATGGTGAGATAAGCGTTGAAATAAAATGCAGGTAGTCCCCAGGTAGTCCCCAATCACAGTAGGGACCTGCAACTCAGTTGTTAAGTGAAGGGGTACCTAAGCCAGCCTCCCACAGTGTTTATGTTCTTACTCCAGCCCTCCTTGGCTTTACAGACCTGCCATGGTAAATGCAGGGGGTGGTCACAGTTACTTTTTCATACCCATCGTCACTGCAAACAATTGCTAAATGAGGACTCTCTGTAGTTGGTTTTACAAGGAAAGCAGGCATGGGCAGAATAGTTTCTATTTTGCTCCGTATTCCACATTTTCGTCATAGAATCGTAAGCCTAATAGTTTCTCATCCACTGTCACTTATAAGTCAAGTTTACGTTTATCAAGATGTAACCTGAAGATGCAGTACGACTTGCTAATAAGCTTAGGGTTGAACTATAGAGTCATTGATGTCCTCTGAGCTTGTTTGTTTGGAGAGATAGGTAGACTTCGACAATGGCCAGAATTGAGCCCAAACGTTTTGTTGCCAAGCGAGGCAGTTAAGATAGTTTTGCCCCATTTCCCAACCTTTCCTGTCACAGTTGCTAAATGAATCACGCAGGTGGTACGTCAGTGACATGGTTGTTAAGTGAATCTGGTTTCCCCATTGACTTTGCTTGTCAGAAGGTCGCAAAAGGGGATCACGTGACCCTCGGGACACCGCAACTGTCATACATATGAGTCAGTTGCTAAGCATCTGGATTTTGATCTCATGACCATTGGGATGCTGCCAAGGTTGTGAGTGTGAAAAACAAGTGCTGTTGTAACTTCAAACAGTCATTAAACCAGGTTCAGGGTGCTAGTTCTTACCTATAAAGCCCTACATGGCCTAGGCCCGGGATACTTACAGGACCGTCTGCTGCCAGGAACGACTTCCCTCCGCCCTGTGCGCTCACACAGAGAGGGTCTCCTCAGGGTGCCGTCGGCTAGACAGTGTCAGCTGGCGACCCCCAGGGGGAGGGCCTTCTCTTTTGGGGCGCCGGCCCTTTGGAATCAGCTCCCCCGAGAACTTCGGATGTCCCCAGATCTCCGGTCCTTTCGTCGCGACCTAAAGACGTATCTTTTCCAACTGGTCGACCTGGACTGAGGATGGGGGTTTTTAATATTGTTTTAATTTATTGGTTTTAGTAATTAATTATGGGGCTTTGTAATTTAATTCTTTTTTAAATATTTGTATTACTGTTTTTTTATAGCTGTTTTATTGTGAGCCGCCCTGAGTCCTTTGGGAGATAGGGCGGCATATAAGTCCCATAAATAAATAATAAATAAATAAATGGACTGTTGTAAGATGAAGACTACCAGTATTTCACATCCAAGTAGGGTAATGTCATCAGTATGGGGTTTTTCCCCCTACTGATATACACTAGCTTGCACTGCCAGTGGTGATGGTTTTCTCCTTGGTAGCTCTAAGATTAGGTTATTGTTTTCTGCTTGTTTATCAGGTATTAATCCCTGCTTATCTAAGTGTTGGTTCCTGGAGAGTGTGTGTTCTGGTCTCTTTGTTTCCTACTTAGCTTTTTTATTAGCTCATATGAACAGTGTGTAAGTGTGATTTATTTCCAAGTGTCAATTGTTGGCCAGTTTGTCTGAATGCCAAGCTTCTAGGAATTCCGTAACATTTTGGGATTTAGCTTGGTTTAGAATGCTCACAGTTTACAGTTGAAACTATGGTTGAAACTGTCCATTTGTTGTGAGATTTAGGAGTTTTCGTTGTGTCTTCTGGCCGCTAGTTGGTGCATGGATGCGCTCTGCTAGTTTTCTGCCTGTCCTACATAGGTGAGATTGGCAGCATATAAATAATAGTAGCTGATACGGAATGGAATGGAACGGAATAGAATAGAATAGAAAATATGGAATAGAATAGAAAATATGGAATGGAATGGAATGGAATGGAATAAATAGAATAGAATAGAGTAGAGTAGAGTAGAGTAGAGTAGAGTAGAGTAGAGTAGAGTAGAATAGAATAGAATAGAATAGTTAACTGAGTCACTACACTTGTCAGTAACCCGGTTATTAATTGAATCTGGTTTCCACGCTGAGTTTGCTTGTCAGAAGGTCCCAAAAGCTGAGCATGTGACCCCAGGACACCGCAACCATCATAAATATGAATCAGTTGCCGAGCGTCCGAATTTTGACCACGTGACTGCAAAGGTCGTGTGCAAAACTATCATAAATCCTTTTTTCAGTGTTGTAATTTTGAACAGTCACTAAACCAATGTTTGTAAGTCAAGGACTACCTGTATCTTGGGGAGAATTTCAAGATGCTGTTACCCAGGTTTTAGCTCTGTCTCATCTTGTACCAAACAGTAAAGGCAGGATTATTTTGAGTTTCTTTCCCACGCTTCATTCAGCCTCTGAATTGTGTAATGTTTTTTGCAAGTTCCTCCTTAACAGTTATTTCATATATTTCCCCAAGGTGCTTTCCATATTCCTTTACAGAGGGGAAAGGAGGTGGGGCAGAGAGCCTTTGTCCTTCTTGCTTTTTCCTTTTAATTTGATCTGCCTGGTGCTTTTGCCCGTCAGCTTTCAAGTCTCATAACATATGGCAGCTTGCAGTTGAAGAGTTGGACATGCTGACTTAGTGCTGTAAGTAAGCCTTTTCAAATCCGTGCCTCGGTTACCGATCTCATGTCTGTTCTTCAACTTCTTCATTGTTCAAGGTGGTGAAAGGTTTTCTGAACATCTCCTGAGGTAAATGCCTTGGTAATTCCTTATGGTTAGTACAGTTAAATCAGCGGAACAGCTCGCCTTCAGAGGTTGTGGGCGCTGCATCACTGGAGATTTTTAAGAAGAGACCGGACAGCCATTTGCCCAGAATGGCATAGGTCTCCTGCCGGAGTAGCGGGTTGGACTAGAAGACCTCCAAGGTCCCTTCCAGCTGTTCTTATTCTGTAAAGGAGAATTTCCTTAGGGAGTCCATGGAAATATTTTATTGACTTTAGTATTTAGCATTTAGCATTTACCTAACCCTAGCAGTGTACTAGGGACGCGGTGGCTCAGTGGGTTAGGATGCTGAGCTTGTCGATCAAAAGATCGGCAGTTTGGCGGGTCGAATCCCGAGTGCCGCGTAACAGGGTGAGCGCCGGTTACTCGTCCCAGCTTCTGCCAACCTAGCAGTTCGAAAGCACGTAAAAATGCAAGTAGAAAAATAGGGACCACTCCGGTGGGAAGGTAACAGCGTTCCGTGCACCTTTGGCGTCTAGTCATGCCGGCCACATGACCACGGAGACGTCCTCGGACAAGCGCTGGCTCTTCGGCTTTGAAACGGAGATGAGCACCGGCCCCTAGAGTCGGAAACGACTAGCACGCATGTGCGGGGGAACCTTTACCTTTTTAGCAGTGCACCACTTCGATTTTGCTTAAACCTGCAGATAGCTTTAAAAAAAAAAAGAGCCATGGCAACTGGACCAAAGTTTATAAAACTGAGATGTTTCATTACTCACCCAACTAACTTCTTTAGTCAAAATGAAAATTTTGAGTAGGCAGAGAGTTGTCTGGTTTTGAATAAACTTTGCTCCAGCTGCCATGATGTAACCCTTTTTAGGGTGCTTTTGGCCTGGATGACTGAGTCTTCATTTACATCTTAAAACTGTAGAGGTAGCAGATTTTAATAAGTTCAGTTGTAGTGAAAAACCGGATCTCACGGGAGGGAACGCCCTCCTTCTCAAAGGAGGTAGTAGTAAAAGCAAGCTTCCAAAGGGGGGGGGTAGCACTCGGAGAAGCTAAAGCTAAGTGCTGATTTGAGGAAGGTGGAGGGAAGGACACATACAGGAAATAGAAAGAGGAACAGGTTATAAAGGAAGGCTATAAAGGAGGAGAACGGATAAATAACCTGGACTGCAGAACTGGTATCAAAAGTGCCACCTTGATGACTGCGTCCAATTTTCAGCCTCACACTTAAGAAGGGTTCAGAGAAATCAGAACAGATTGAAGACTCAGAAAGGGGATGGATGAACTAGGCCAGGGGTAGGCAACCTTGGCTCTTTTATGACTCATGGACTTCAACTCCCAGAATCCCTGAGCCAACGCGGCTCAGCTTGGAAACCTCTCTCTTTTCCCCTCAGTATGGCTGGCTCAGGAATTCTGGGAGTTGAAGTCCACGAGTCATAAAAGAGCCTAACCTTAATGACCACAATTGAGCCCCAGATTCCCACTGCTAAGCGAGACAGTTTTTAAGTGAATTTTGCCCCACCTTTCTTGCTATAGCTGTTAAGTGAATCCCTGCAGCTGTCAAGTTAGTCACATGATTGTTAAGTGAACCCGGCTTCCCCGTTGACTTTGCTTGTCAGAAGGTCACAAAAGGTGATCACGTGACCCCAGGACCCCACATAAATACATGCCATTTGCCAAGCGCCCAAATTTTGTTGCACCACGGGGATGCTACAACAGTCATAAGTGTAAAAAATGGTTGTAAGTCAGCTTTTTCACTGCCACAGAAGCTTGGCGCAGTCACTATACCATTGTAAGTCGGGGGCTATCTGGGATTTTTTAAAATTCTCCTTAAGAGACAGTTCGATAGCTCAAAATTAATTGAGGTGACTCCAAGGTTATTGTTGGAAGGCCTGGAAGAAGGTTAGGGACAGATCATCATGGACAAAAATGCGTTCACGAGCACTGGCTTAAGATGGTTGTTCTCCAGCAGATCAGGACTGCCCTAAGTTTCCTGGTTCATCTGGAATTAGACCAGCAAACGTCATTCTCATGGTTTGCCCCAAACCATGAATACAGCCATTGTTGTGTGAATACAGCTATTGGCCTGTGTATTTTGTGGTATCTGGTTGATTGTCCTTGCAGATTGCACAGACCAGGTCCTCAATATGGTTTGTTTTAGTGTAATGTTATTGCATGAACACCACAGATTTTGCCAACCCAGATTTAAAGTTTCCTGAGCTGAGCTCCAGTCTAAGCACCACAGTTGCTCGTTTAATCATCCCCAAAAGATTTTTTTTTAAATGTTTGGACTGCCAAGGAGTGTCAGGAAATAGCTTGAATAGCGGCATCTTCTCATAATTCTTGGGTTTGGGGGTGTATGCCAAGAACAAAGAAGCCTACTTACAAGGAGAGTCACCACATCTCCGAAATCTGCAGTGGGCTGGGGTTGGGAACAAAAAGGCCTTTGAGCTGAGACTGAATAGAACCTTTTAAAGTTCTATTTCTCCCATGTTTGGGCTACTGGGACGCTATCAAATGGCAAAGCTCATAAGATCCCATGTTTAGTTCGTTTTCACTTGACAAATAGATGGAGGGATTCCCGTGAAAATACAAGAGTTAAAGGGCTGTCGAAGGCCTTCTAATTGTGTTTCACTTCCCCAGAATCCTTAAGAGGTTTGTAGAAACCGAATGCTGCCTTGTACACAGCTCCAATGAGGCTGAAAGGAGGCGATAGTCTTTATAGGTGGTACTCAAGTTACAGCGATTTGTTTAGTGACCATTCAAACAGAGCTGAAACGTACATAGCTTATTTCCGTTTTTCATCCTTTCGACCATTGCAGCCTCCCCCGTGATCACGTGATCAAAATCTGGAGGCTTGGAAACTGGCATGTACTTTTGACAGTTGCAGTGTCCTGGGACCACGGGATCCCCTTTTGGGAGCTTCTGACAAGCAGAGTCAATGGGGCAGCCAGATTCACTTAACAGACCCTGTTCCAAACCAGCAGCTACAGCGTTTCACTTCAACGACTGCCACAAAGAAGGGTCGCAAAATAGGGCAAAACTCACATTCGCTTAGTCATGGAAACTTTGGGCTCAATTGCAGTCGTAAACCGAAGACTCCCCATAGTACAAAATTGGGTAGCCACGGGAAGACAACCGGAACTTAATGTTTCCTGCACAAGATCGATTTCACCTGGAAGCATAAGTAGAAAAAAAAAAGTATTGAAAATTAAATGATTTGGTGACCAAATCTAAAAAGAAAGTATATGGGCAGGAAGTCGAGGATGGAAGTGGGATGGACTGGTTCCTTAAACAAGGAAGAGCAACTCAGGATGCAGCTGGGGGGCGGGGCGGGATCCTTTCCCAGCGTTTCTGTCCTTCATTGATTGCAACAGCGAAGCAGAGAGCCTTCCCTTTGTCTGTCTGTCTGTCTGTCTGTCTGTCTGTCTGTCTGTCTGTCTGTCTGTCTGTCTCTCTCTCTCTCTCTCTCTCTCTCTCTCTCTCTCTCTCTCGTCTAGCTTCTTGCTGTCATTTTCTTTGGTTTGACTGGGCCACGTGCTTTGAAAGTAGCCGGCAGAAAGGAGGCTGGGCCATCTCTTCTCCCTAGCGGGACCTTCCCTGCGGTTTATATTGAGGGATGCCGGCCTAGCCGGCTCCTAAAGACTCCAGGATATCTCTAGCTTGATGCTAACTCATATTCCAAGTTTTAATGAAAACGAATATGAAAAAAAATCCGATTAAATCATTGTATTGCATACAATTCAATAACTTCTGAAAATGAACTCTCTGCACAAACACTAAATAATTCATATCCTATCAGACGAGAAATATATATTACTAGAAACAATTGTAGTTCCCTGCTGACTAATGAATAAACCATGATTTAAAGCATTCAATTGATGCCACCTGATCAGCGATTTAAATAAAATCCACCCTGGTTTGCCACTTTAGTGGGATTTCTGTTTTATTTTCGTGTCTGTCCTTATAAGCCCTCCAACTTGTGTGTCTGTGTGTGTGTGTGTGTGTGTGTGTGTGTACACACACACAAAATTCAGTGGAATTAAAACCAGTCTATTGCTGAAGAGGTAATTTGATGTACAAATTGCCTATTCTGTGTTCAGTTAGAAATGTACATTAATGGGAAAATAATTATTGCAATATTGAATTAATATTGTGGTTATATTATCCAGAGGTACCAACTCTTCTCAGAATGTTTTCTGTTCAACTAAATCCTGTACTTTGCTTCTTCTTGCCAATATAGCATGGTGAGGCCTGCATATGCATATCTTTGAACAACGGTACTTGCTAAAGTGATAAAAGCTCTTCCATTCACACTTACTGATTACAGGTAGTCCTTGACTTATGACTACAATTAAGACCAAAATTTTGGTTGCTAAGTGAGACAGTTGTTAAGTGAGTTTTGCCCCATTTTACAACCTTTCTTGCCACCGTTGTTAAGTGAATCCCGGCGGTTGTTAAATTAGTAACACAGTTGTTAAAGGAATCTGTCTTCCCCATTGCGTTTGCTTGTCAGAAGGTAGCAAAAGGGGATCACTTGACCCCTGGACACTTCAACCATCGTAAATACAAGCCAGTTGACAAACACCTGTAGCTCGATCAAGGGGATACTGCAATGGTCGTAAGTGTGAAAAACGGTCATAAGTCACTTTTTTCCGTGCCATTGTAATTCTGGCCACTAAGTGATTTTAAGTTGAGGGTTGCTTGTGCTAGATTCTGGACTAGTGTAGAGGGATCTGTGCTGGCTACCTCTAGGTCACGGGTGTCAAAAGTCGCCGCGTCACATGACTGGCCACGACATATCGCGACGTTTTGTATTGCCGGAGCTGGAGTGGGCGTGGCCTCTTTAAGGTGCAACCGGCCCGTGGACCGGCAGTTTGCCACCTCTGCTTTAGGTCTTGATTTTGGTGTTTGAATGGCTCATATTTGAAACACGATGAATTAGTCCACATTTTAAGAAGGACAAAGTTACTGTTAGTGCACAGCCCCTAAGAAATGCAATTCCTAATTTGGACTGATTGATGGTAAGATTTGAAGGAAGCTTTCAAAAGAATGCAGTGATAATCGGCCTTTCGAGATTAAGGCTAAAACATACGAAGAACGATTACAGGAACCGGGCATGGCTACTCTAGTGAAGAGAAGGACCAGGGGAGACAAGATAGCTGTTTTCCAATACTTGAGGGGCTGTCACAGAGAGGAAAGGGTCATACTGTTTTCCAAAGCACCTGAAGGCCAGACAGGGAACAATGGATGGAAACTGATCGAGGAGAGATTCAACCTAGAAAAATTTCCTGACAGTTAGACAATCAACCAATGGAACAGATTGCCTTCAGATGTTGTGGGAGCTTCAACATTGGAAGCTTCAACATTGGAAGCTTTCAAGAAGAGACTGGACTGCCGTCTGTCAGAAATGGTGTAGGGCAGAGGTCCCCAACGATTTGGGCACCAGGGACCGGTTCTGTGGAGAGAGGTTTTTCTGCGGACCGGAGGGTGCGTGATTTTGTGTGCTGCCTGCATCTTGTGGATGAGGCTTTGCTTGTTTGTGCGGCCTGCTTGCTGGCATGCCATGGACCGGTAGTGGTCTGCGGACCAGGGGTTGGGGACCCCTGGTGTAGGGTTTCCTGCTTGGGTGTGGGGTTGGACTAGAGATGACCTACAAGGTCCCTTCCAACTCAGTTATTCTAATTCTAATAGCTTATAACCCACTAGATACCTGGATGGACTTTAAGTTAGACTAGGATACTGATGGTGAACCTTTTGGGCTCAATGTGTCAAAAATTTAGAAAATGCCTAATTTGACTCTGCCTCTCTCTCCCTCTCTCTTTCTCTCCTATCTCTCTCTCTCTCTCCTCACTAGGGTGTGAAAAGCATGTAGTTGAAAACCACATGGGCATGTCCACATAGCCGCCAGCAGCAAAGCTGCACTGTTAAGTTTGAATAATCTCATTTGCAGGATATCTGGGCCAGTCCAATCAGCTGTCTGGGCAGAGCACCGCTCTCTTAATCTGACTTAGAGTTAAAACGGATACCCGAGAATCAAAAGTTAAATCCAAAACCATACAGTATTATAAAAAGCAGGGCTTTGAGGAATACCCGCTGCAAGCATTAAGCTGAACCAATACCTACAGTGGAGTTTGTCATATGCTGGGTTATAACTGTGAAGGTTGCTAACTGTGCTTTTTTAAAATGTCTTTCAGATTCTCAATGGCTTCTAAGAAGTCGGGGTCTGATTTTCATGGTAAGTGAATGGCAAGGGCTGGATGTAGTTCCTCCATGGTTGTTAAATGAAGGATTCTGACCACGGGATTTAATTATTCATGGAAACTTAATAGGCTTTATAGGTTGTCTTTGACAATTGAGACCAACATATCCATTGCTAAGCAAGACACTTGTTAAGTGAGTTTTGCCTGGTTTTGCCACAGTAGAACTAGCAATAGCACTTAGACTTACCATGTTTCCCCAAAGGTAAGGCCTACACCAACAAGCCCTAGCTTGTTTTTTGGGGGTGGGCCTAATATAAACCTTGTTCCAAAAATAAGCCCTAGTTTTGGGGCGCAAGGCACACACCTAAAAATCAAGCTGGGGTGGGGGTGTAGAGCTGCCCCACCCACCCCGCACCCACTCACCTTGCACCAGGCTTCTCCTTGTGGGCCCACTTCTTCTGAGGCCGCTTCTGCAGCCAGGCTTGCATTTCTCAGTCACAGGGCTTTCCGGAAGGCCCGTGCAGCCAAGAACCGAGCTGTGGATTCAATCCACAGCTTGATTCTGCAAGACCTCAGCAGACGAGCACCAGGCTATGGATTGAATCCATAGCTCAGTACTCAGCTGCTTAGGCCTTCTGGAAAGGCCGGACTGTAACATGAAGGCCCGAATGCAGCTGCACAACTTCGGCCCCAAAAGAAGTGGACCGGCTGGGTAGAGCTGTCAGTGCCAGAAGTGAGGTAAGGCCTATCCCAAAAATTAGACCTGATGCCTCTTTTGGAGGCCAAAAAAGGAGACCTGGTCTTATTTTCGAGGAAACATGGTATATACCTCTTCAGAGTACTTTACAGCCCCCTCTAAGTAGCTTAGAGAGTCAACATGTGGCCCCACACAATCTGGGTCCTGATTTTACCAACCTTGGAAGGACAGAAGGCTGAGTCAACTTTGAGCCGGTGAGACTCGAACTCCAGGCTGTGGGCAGTGAGTTAACCTGCAGTGCTGCGTTCCAACCATTGTGCAACCAGGTCTTAGTACTTAAGTGACTCACTTCAGTAGTTAAGTTAGTCACATGGTTAGTCATTAATCCTGGCTTCCCCATTAACTTTGCTTGTCACAAAAGGGGGATGACATGACCCCAGCACACTGCGACCGTCATAAATATGAGCCAGTTGTCAAGCATCCGAATTTTGATCACGTGACCGCAGGGATGCTGCAACGGTTGTAAGCGTGACAAAATGGTCCTAAGTCTCTTCTTTCAGCGCTGTTGTAACTGAGTGGTTGTAAGTTGAGGACTGGCTGTACACTGAAGCGGTGACCATTTTGCAGATGTGCAAGTTGCCAGAGGAATTTACAGCAGGTTGGAAATGAGCAGATCGAGATTTGAGGGATCAAATGACAACAGGGAACAGCTCAAGCCAGATAAATCTTGTCAGTTGAATCCAAGCAATCTGGAGAACGAGCCACTTTTGCAAGTCAGTTCCCGAGATGGGACCAAACGACAGAACTGGCGCTCTGCCTTGGGTCGCCTCCTTCTCAGGCACCTGTAACTCGAGATGGCAAGAGGCATTACGGGTAGCCCATAATATCCCATTTTGTGTTACAGTCTGGCATATTTGTGCAGTCTGGCTGGGCTTAACCTTCGAAACGGCCTAGTAGCTGCTCATCATAATAAGCATCCTTAGTCTGGAAAAAGCAGGAGAAAATGCTGCGATTTCTTAAGTTTTCTCTCGAAGCATCATGAGCTCTCGAAGCCTTGTGGACGATGTTCCACAAGGAGGGAGTCGCCACAGAGAAGGCCCTTCTTCTTGATCCCAGCAGATGGGCCTCCTTAAGAGAGGGGATCCATAACATTCCCTGCCTCTCCGCTCTTGGAGGGTTGGGTAGAGAGGGCCGGGGGAAGCCTGATGCCTTCGCCAGACTCTAGACTGGCTCTTAAGCTTTCAGCTCTAGACTGAGTCAAAAAGTTTTAACCATTGTACCACACTGAGCAAACTGGATAAGTAGATCAGGGCTTTTCAACCTTTTCACCCGTTGTACCACTTTTAGGATATGGCAACATCCGAGTACCACCAGTCACCTAGCAAGGTGTCAAAAAATTGATCACCAAAAAAAAAAAAAGGAAAAAAGTGATGAAGTACAGGTAGTCCTCGACTTACAACAATTAGCTTAGTGACTGTTCGAAGTTACAATGGCACTGAAAAAAGTGCCCCACAAGCCACAGCCGAGCAAGACACCTGCCTGCCCGCCCGGCGGCGCTCTTCCTCCTGTCTGAGGTTTTCATTGTTGTGAGCATTTCTGTTGAGGATTGGCAGCGGGGGTGGGGTGGGGGGCTGTTTGGTTTTTATTTCTCCCCCTCTGCTGGGTGGTTGCAGCAGGTTTTGGTCACTTCACATGACCCTGGGACACTGTGACCGTCATAAATATGAATCAGTTGCCAAGCCTCTGAATGTAAATCACAAGACCCTGGAGATGCTGCAACATTCCAGCTGATCGGCGCTTCTTCTGGGCTCAAAAGCACCGGGATCAGCGCCGAGCTCCAGCTGGATCCTGGCGCTGATCCTGGCGCTTCCGCTGAGCCCTGACAGCCCTGCAGCTCCAGCCATGTTTCGCTCAGGCTTGTGCGGTGCTGCCACCGGTCCAGCTCATTCCCCTCCCCCGCTACCACTTTTCTAGGATGGTCGTGTACCACCTGCCAGGTGCCAATGTACCACAGGTGGTACCCGTGCCACTGGTTGAAAAGCGCTGAAGTAGAAGATCTACGTTGATCAATATCTGCTAAATCACTATCTGTCTTCTTCCTTTCAGGGCTGGTCAGTTACCTTGACGATGTTCCATTTAAGATAGGAGAAAAGTTCAGAAGACCAGCTAAAGTTGGCTTGCCCGTTGGTTTCTACTTGCCAGACTCTCCACAACTGATAAGGGAAGCCCAGGTGAGTCATAGATTCTGAACAATTTTTTTAACATGGTGCTTTCACCTGTTTAACCCGCTGAGTCACAATTAGGAAAAAAAAATAGTACATTGAAAGATGGCTGGTTTCTAACTGACATCTCTCAATTAAAACTCACTGCAGTCTAAAGCCCTTCTCTCGTTGACCTCGTTGGGCCCATTCCTTCCGTTTCCGTAAAAGAGATCCGTTCGTTTTGTCTGCGTCTCCGCCGTGTTGTTTGTAGAAGCCAAATAACAAAACAGTAGATCCGCAGCCCAAGTTGTCTGTATATATTTGTTAATCATCAGGGAGAACGTCTGTAGAAGTTGCAGTTGAAAGGCGGAGATCCTCTTTCGTTTGAAGTTCCTCTTTCTTTGGAAGATTTTCCGATTGGTGGGTAAATGGTCTGATGTGTCCTCACAGCCACGCTGTTTTGAGTTCATGCTTGGTCTTTGCAAAAGTTATCTTAATAAGGGCTCCTTATCTGGTTCTCAGTAAACCACCCAAAAGGATCTGACGGTGCCTTTTATCAATAGGTGCTTTTCCTTCGGAGGAAATATCTTAGCTCTCGGAGTTTCCCAACGCAAAGTCCTTGGGTGCTCTCTGAGCTGGGTGATTTTCTTGCAGACGTTTCATCATCCCAACTAGGTAATGTCATCAATGCTAGAAGAGAGTGGGATTTGCTCTTATTTTATATACTAGTATATAAAAATGAGAGGAAACCCCACTCCTTTCTGATGCTGACGATGTTATCCAGTTTGACAAGGAAACGTCCGCAAGAAAACAACCAAGCTCAGAGAGCACCAAGGACCCCACAGTCCTTCTCCTCCTTTTCCTCCTCCCTCCCCCACATATCCCCTCCCTCCTAGCACTGTTGATGTTCCCTAGTTGGGTCATGAAAGGTCTGCAAGAAAGCAACCAAGCTCAGAGAGCACCCAGGACCCCTTGGTCCTCCTCCTCCTCTCCGCAAATCCCCTCCCTCCTAGCACTGATGATGTTCCTTAGTTGGTTCATGAAACATCTGCAAGATAACCAACAAGCTCAGAGAGCACCCAGGACCCCACAGTCCTCCTCTTCCTCCTCTCCTCCCTCTCCCTCCTCTTCCACCTCTTCCTCCTCCCCCCCCCCCGTCTACCACCACCACTCCTTCATTTTTCAATATCCCCCCTCCCTTCTAGCACTGATGATGTTACCCAGCTGGGTCATGAAACGTCTGCAAGAAAACCACCAAACTCAGAGACCACCAAGGACCCCTCAGTTCTCCTCTTTCTCTTTCTCCTTCTCTCCTTTATTTTCTCCCCCTCCCTCTTCTTTTTCCTCCTCCTCCCTCTCTTTTTACTTCCTCCTCCTCCTCCTCCTTCATTTCTCAATCCCCCCTCCCTTCTAGCACTGGTGATGTTACCCAGCTGGGTCACGAAACATCTGCCAGGAAACCAAGTTCAGAAAGCATCCACGACCCCACACTTCAGCCCTGAGCTACAGATCTTCTCTTCTATTGGTTCTCCAGCCGGTTACCCTGATTCCTTTCTCTCTTTTTCAGTATGACTTCTCCCTCGAAAAGAAAACAATTGAGTGGGCCGAGAACATTAAAAGAATGCAAGCCGTCCAGGAAGAAAGCGAGCGGAAAGCTAAGGAGGCCTTAGCCAATGTGAAGGTGGCCTCGGAGGAGCAGCGCGCCGAGGGTTGTGTCCCAGGGGCTGCCCTGCCTCTCCCCTTCAACCCCATCCTGGCCGGCCTGCATCACAACTCCATCCTTACTCCCACCCCAGCCGACAGCCGTGCTCTGAAGCAGAAAGTCTTGAGCCCCTCTCACACCAAGGCCGACTTCAACCCGGCAGACTTTGAGTGCGAAGAAGACCCTTTTGACAATCTGGAGTTGAAGACGTTAGACGATAAGGAAGAGCTGAAGAACATCCTTCAGATCCACGTCGACACCAGGGGGCCCATCGTCGCCCAACTGCTCGACCACGGCTTGCCCAGAGGGGCATCTCAGTCGGTTTTGCAAGACCAGGAGATCTTGGCCTCTCTGGAAAGGGCGACTTTGGACCTCAAGCCCCTGCACAAGCCCAACGGTCTGGTGGCCTTGCCTCAGCTGGGCGGGCGCGAGAAGATGTCCCTGCCGTCCAAAGGGTCCCTCTCGCCCGTCACGTCGGTGAGCAACATCAAATCCCTCTGCTTTCCAAAGCTGGATCTGGACGAGAGCGAGCTGCAGACGGCAAGACTGGCAAACGCCTACCGTATGCCCAACGGCACTCTCCTCGGCTCTTTACCGGACAAAGCCAACGAACTGAATGGACATCACGCGATCGGGGCTTCCACCTTCAGTGCGGACCCTGGCCTGGACCCTCGAACGTTATCCTCCGGTTCCAGAGGTCCTTCCCAGCCCGCCTCCGTAGCATGCACAGAAGACATTCCGGACCTCGCTACAAGCACAGCGGTGAGCACTGCACTCTGCGGGCAGAGAAGAGGGGGAGGGGGGCTGTATTTTTCCCCCCCTTTCACAATTTTTATTGTGTTCAAAAGATTAAAATGCAAAATCCAAAGGGGGAGGGGGGAAATCAGACACACACAAACAAAAAAACTGGACAAAAGCCATATATTTTGTGGCTGTTTTGTGCAAAATAAAGCTGTGTTCCCTAATTGGGACTGAATTTTGGAAGGCTGAAACTAAGTGGCTGATGGAATCCAGATAAATGCTCGACTTATGACCACTCGTTTAGTGACCGAAGTTACAGTGGCACTGGAAAAAAGGGACTCCTCACCATTTCTCACATTTATGGCTGTTGGAGCCTCCCTCTGGTCACATGATCAACTGGCTCGTATTTATGACAGTTGCAGTGCCCCGGGGTCACGTGATCCCTTTTTGCAACCAAAAATCAATGATGGGGGGGAGTCAGATTCCTTTACAACTGTGTTAGTAACAACTGCAGTGAATCACTTAACAGCTGTGGCACGAAAAGTCATCAAGTGGGGCAAAGCTCATTTAACACTTGTCCCGTTTAGCACCCGAAATTTAGGGCTCAATTGTTGTAAGTTGAGGACTACCTGTACTTCTGTTACTTTGGGGGAAATTATATTTCTGGCTTCATGGACTGATGTGATTGGAGTATAGAGGGCGTTGAGGATTTCCAGATTTTAAAATACAGGCAGTCCTCGACGTACGACCACAATTGAACCCCAGATTTCTGTTGTTAAGCGAGACATTTGTCAAGCAGGTTTTGCCTCATTTTACGACTTTTCTTGCCACAGTGGTTAAGCGAATCATTGCAGTTTTCAAGTAACCCTGTCGTTAAGCGAATCGGGCTCCCCCCATTGACTTTGCTGGTCAGAAGGTCGCAAAAGGGGGATCACGTGACCTACCAGGATGCTGCAAACGGTCATAAGTATGAAAAACGGTCCTAAGTCACTTTTTCCAGTGGCCGTTGTAACTTCAAACGGTAAATAAACGAACTGTTGTACGTCGAGGACTACCCGTAACCGTTTGGGGTGTCTTTTAAATCTGGGGATGGAAGACTAGGACTTCATTGGAGAGGGGGGAAAAACCCACATCAAACCCGGGCAGCTGAGATGTGGTGGCAGGATTGCAGAAGACTGGCGTGGGCGGGCCTGAATGGTGTGTTCACACAGCTCAAGGGTAATGGGGTGGGGGTCGTCCTTGATGCCCGTTTTTTTCAGGTACCCACCCAAACCCTAGTTTCACCCCTGCGGCGGAGAGAAGTGCAGAGAAAGGCAGCTAAAATAGGGGACAACATTTTCCATATTAAAAAAGGATCATTTTTAATTATCCCTAACATGCTGTCAGTTTTTTTTTTTGCAGTGGGTGCACATGGTATCGACCCTTTCATTGAACTGTTTACCATTGGTTCCAGATTTCCTTCATCAGTCAGCTGTTAGCTCCGATCTTGAGTTTTTACAGGATCAGAGCTAATGGTTACAACAGCACTAGGAATAGAATAGAATAGAATAGAATAGAATAGAATAGAATAGAATAGAATAGAATAGAATAGAATAGAATAGAATAAAAATATGAAAGAGAATAGAATAATAGAATAGAATAGAATAGAATAGAATAGAATAGAATAGAATAGAATAGAATAGAATAGAATAGATGGAGTGGTGTGGAGTGGAGTGGAATGGAATGGAATAGAATAGAATAGAATAGAATAGAATAGAATAGAATAGAATAGAATAGAATAGAAAATATGAGAATAGAATAGAAAAGAAAATGTGGGATGGAATGCAATAGAATAGAATAGAATATAAAATCTGAAAGAATAGAAAAGAAAATCTGAAAGAATAGAAAATATGAAAGAATAGTATAGAATATAAAATCTGAAAGAATAGAAAATAAAAGAAAATCTGAAAGAATAGAATAGAAAAGAAAATATGAAAATAGAAAATAATATGAAAATAGAATAGAATAGGATAATAGAATAGGATAGAATAGAATAGAATAGAATAGAATAGAATAGAATAGAATAGAATAGAATAGAATAGAATAGAATAGAATAGAATAAACAGAGTTGGGAGGGACCTTGGAGGTCATCTAGTCCAACCCCTTGCTCAGGCAGGAAACCCTATACATTTCAGACAATTGGTTGTCCAGACGCTTCTTAAAAACCTCCAGCGTTGGAGGAATAGTTGTTAAGTTGAAGACTAACTTGTATTGTTTTTCATCACTCTGAACAATTTGTTATCATCAGCAAACTTGATTATACCACTAGTCACCTCCGAACCCAGGTGTTTCATAAATAAAGTCAGTCCTCAACTTACAACAGTTCATTTAGTGACCATTCGGAGTTACAACGGCACTGTTTTTCATACAACCCTTGCTGCGTCCCCGCGGTCTCGTGATCAAAATTCAGACGCTCGGCAACTGACTCAGAATTAACGCCGGTCCCAGTCCCCGGGTCAGGTGGTCCCCTTTTGCTACCTCTGACAAGCGAAGTCAACGGGGAAACGATATTCACTTAACAACGGTGTAACTAATTTTAACAACTGCAGCGATTCACTTAATGACTGTGGTATGAAGGTCGTCAAACAGGGCAGAACTCATTTGATAACTCTCTCGCTTAGTAACAGAAGTTTTGGGCTCAATCATGGCCGTAAGTTGAGGACTCCTTATCTTTTCCTTCCCTGAGCAAGACCCATTTCTCCTGTTTTACCACATGAGCCATTGGGGTTTCAGACAGATTGAAGAGAAAAAGATGTCAAGTGTGCTTCAATTTTAGGTAAATTATCCAGTGTAGATTAGTATTTTTTTTCAATCCTGGCAACCTGAAGTTGTGTGGACTTCAACTCCCAGAATTCCCCCGCCAGCAGAGCTGGCGGGGGAATTCTGGGAATTGAAGTCCAGAGTTTCAAGTTGCCGAGATTGAGAAACACTGGTGTAACCTATGCCCAGATATGGCCAGGGGAAGTAGTAATTGTTGAGTTGTCCCAACCCCTGCAGTGAAGGGAGAGTGGATTTTCCTACAGAGATCCTCTTTGCTATGCCTACGTGGATTAAGCCCTAATCCTACGGATCTTGTGGGTGTTATTAACGCTGCTTCTTCTTCTCTAAAAGTCAGATTTTGTTCCCCGGATTTGGTCTAGCGTTTTTACCTTGTGGAGGTTTTTTTGGGGGGGAGGGTTGGCTTTTTCACTGGCGGTTCTCCAAGCTTTTTGGAAAAATCTTGGATCAGCTTCCTGCTTTCCTCTTCCTTGTTCATGAAAGGGATTTATAGCATGAAGTCAACCCAGCCTGCCCTGGGGACCTTCCTGCCAGCAGTCCTGGCTTCAGGGAAGCCTTGTATTCAAGACACAAGGCACTTGGTGTTTACTTCATGTGTTTGTTAGATTTTTATCCCGCTTGGATTACTTTATAGGTACCTCAAGGCAGTGAACACATCCAACACGGCTCCCTCGTCCTATTTCCCCCCCCCCCAACAATATCCCTGTGAGGTGGATTGGGCCAAGAGAGAGGGTTGGCCCAAAGCTGCCCAGACAGCTTTCATGCCTAAGGTGGGACTAGAACTCACCATCTCCAGGTGAACGACCCTGCTGGTTTTCATGCCTAAGGTGGAACTAGAACCCACAGCCTCCTTGTTTGTAGGCCAAACGTTAACCACGACACCAAACTGGCTCTCTGGTATCGTAGGCCTCTGGCCTTATTATTAGCCTAGCGTGCTTTGATATGAAGACTTGGGCAAACTTGGGACTGTGAGGAACCATGGTGGTGTAGGGGTTAGAATGCGGTACTGCAGGCTAATTCTGCCGAATGCTAGCAGTTCGATCCTGACCGGCTCAAGGTTGACTCAGCCTTCCATCCCTCCGAGGTCGGTAAAATGACCCAGATTGTTGGGGGCAAGAGGATGATGATAATAATAATAATAATAGAATTGGAAGGGGCCTTGGAGCTCTTCCAGTACAGGTTTCTCCAACCTTTCTGGGCTCACGGCACGGAGGGGAAAGCAGCTTCCAAATTACTGTGTGCGTGCGTGCGTGCATGCACGCAATCAGGGCCACACCCACTGGTGCATTACTAGCGTCCATGTTCACGCATGCGTGAACGGCTGCGCATCCTTGCAACAGCTAGCACCCATTCGTGCATGCACAAATGGGCCACGCAAGCACACACGCGCTAGCATTCCCGTTCGCAGCCGCAAGCATGCGAAACAGGGCCATGGGCACTAGCGCGAGTGGGGGAGGAATGCGCCCCCATGTGTACGGGTCCTGGCCAGCAATTTCTGTGGCTCACTGGCCAAGAGCCTATAGGTTGGAGACCCCTCTTCTAGTCCAACCCCCTGCTCAGGCAGGAAACCCTACACCATTTCTGACAAATGGCTTCCCAGTCTCTTCTTAAAAACCTCCAGTGTTGAAGCATTCACTGCTTCTGGAGGCAGGTTGTTCCACTGGTTAATTGTTCCAACTGTCAGGAAGTTTCTCCTTAGTTCCAGGTTGCTTCTCTCCTTGGTTAGTTTCCATCCGTTGCTTCTTGTCCTGCCTTCAGGTGCTTTGGAGAACAGCTTGACTCCCTCTTCTTTGGGGCAGCCCCTGAGATATTGGAAGACTGCTATCATGTCCCCCCTCGTCCTTCTCTTCATTAAACTAGACATACCCAATTCCTGCAACCGTTCCTTACATGTTTTAGCCTCCACAGTCCCTGATCCTGTTTGTTGCTCTTCTCTGTACTAGTCTCAACATCTTTTTTACATCATGGTGACGAAAACTGGATGCAGTATTCCAAGTGTGGCCTTACCAAGGCCTTGTAAAGTGGTATTAACACTTCACTTGATCTTGATTCTATCCCTCTGTTAATGCAGCCTAGCACTGTGTTGGCTTTTTTGGCAGCTGCAACACACTGCTGGCTCATATTTAAATGATTGTCCACTAGGACTCCGAGATCCCTCTCACAGTCACTACTCTTGAGCAAGGTACCCCCTATACTATACCTGTACATTTGGTTTTTCTTGCCTAAACGTAGAACCGTACTTTTTTCACCATTGAATTTCATTTTGTTAGATAGCGCCCAGTGTTCAAGTCTGTCCAGATCCTCCTGGATCTTAAGTCCATCATCTGGAGTGTTGGCTGTTCCTGCCTGCTTGGTGTCGTCTGCAAATTTGATGAGTTTCCCATCTAATAAGCAGGCATATACATAGAATGAAGGCTAGTGCTAAGCTTGTAAGCCGCCCTGAGTCTTCGGAGAAGGGCGGGATATAAATGGGAATAAAAAAATAATTAAAAAAAATCTATCCCCTCGTCCACGACTCTCTAAACCGCTTAGAGAAGGGCTGTAAAGCACTGAAGTGGAATATAAGTCTAAGTGGTATTGCTATAACTCCGGCTTGCCTTGCTGGCAAGTGGTTTAGTCATGTTCTTTGGGATCTACCCAATATAAGACTGGAATACAAAGGGAGCTCCAGGGGAGAAATTGAGGCTGCACTGCCCAGCTGCCACCTACACAAAGAGGGGCGGGCGAGGGTTGTGCTGTCTATAAAATCCTGGCTCTGTATGGACAGTGAGCGATTTTGGGGCACTTAAAGGAGGGTTGTTGCTATTTCAGGTGTTTTGTTGGCCTCTCAGGACAATAAAATGGAACATCCCTGAATCAGGAAGTGCATGTTCTCTATCTGGCAGCTGTTCTCCAGTATGATCGAGGTCGCTCTCATCCTGGTCATGCTCTGGAAGGCTTTAAAATTTTGTCGCGCTCCCAGGCCTTAGTTGTGTTTTGTGCAGCAGGGAGTGTGGTTCATCCAGGCACGGGATTGTTGTTCTTTTCTCACATTTGGTTTGCTTTCTTTTTGTTGTGGGGTCCTTGGTGCTCTCTCTCTCTCTCTGTCTCTCTCAGCTTGATGCTTTTCTTTCATGAGCCCCACTAGGTGACATTGTCAGTATATCATTTCTTTGTATTCTTCTCTCAAACAGTTCTGGAGTTGCGCGGCAACTACATCTCTGTTGTGATTCAGGGTCAGCCTGTGGGTTCGGCAGTTGGGTCGGACGACTCAGAGGAGGAGGAGGGGGGTGTTGAAGACCTTGCTGAGGGGGTTGAAGATCTTGCTGATGAGAGCCCTCAGCCAGGCCCCTCCCACTTGGTCACCACGGAGACCCAGCTGTGTGAGCCTGACAGCATAGATGAAGATGACCCACAGCTGGCCCTGTTCAAGGACGCCCGACGCAGGAGGCAGTCAATTAGGAGTAAACAGAGGAAGGCAATGGGGCTCCTCGGAAGGAGGCAGAGAGAAGCCACGCCCTGAACTCTATATAAGGGGAATCTGTGGGAGGGCTGGTTTGCTGAAGGCAACCGCTTGGATAGTTCCTGTTTCTTAAAGCTCCTGTTTCTTGGTTTGTCTTGTTCCGTTTGTTTTTGTAGTAATAAATTTGGCAGGCGTAATTCCAGCCTCTTGCCTTCTTGTAAAAGGGGTTGTCCCTGCCTTTTCTGCAGGGCCGGTAGCAGGCTGGTACAGAACAATCTCAAACACATGCTTTCAGGAAGCAAGCCAGCAGCTGAAAGCTAATGTCTGTTTTTTATTTCTACCTTTGTAGAAGTTTTATTTTTTTTCTTCAAAGCCCAACTCCCAAGTGCTTGCAAATGGCTTTCTGCGAAGCTCAGACCTGCAAACTGTTTTCCCTTTAAAGTTTGAGCTCATGGCCATTTCTCCGCCCCCCTCCTTCAAATGGGCAAGGTGGCTGAACCTCAAGCCAAGTTCTTCTATCTTTTGGACTACATTCCCCTGTGAGAGAAATGAGCAGTTCCAAAATGTAATAGATCAATAAATAGATAAGTAGATGGATGACCGGGCGCAAGAGACCTGGGGGCAGTGTCTGGTTCAAAAGCACCGCAGGTTTATTTCATACTCCCTCTGCAAGAATCTGATTTAGTAACGGTCAGTGCGAATTGGCGTCGGGATAAGAGTCAGTAGAATTCAAGGTGGGCTGGACTTAGATCTCTTGTGAGCGCGAAGGGACGCGAGATTGATGACGCATTTGACCTCTTCCTTGGGCTTGGCCTGATCTTCTCCTACACGGATGGGTGGATGAATAGGTAGGTGCAACTAGAAGAGCTGAAGAGATAGCTATAGTTAGAAGAGAGAGGTAGATAGATAATAGGTGACCAAAAAGATAAAATATAAGTAGATAGATGATAGACAATGGACGGATGGATATAGAAGAGATGGTTTGGATAGACAGATGGAGATAGAACAGATAAAAATAGAAGAGAGAGTTTGGTAGATAGGTAGACAGTAGACAGGTAAATGAGATAAATTGAGAGGTAGGTAGGTAGAGATAGGCAGACGATAGATGGAGATATAGTTTGGATAGATAGAGAGAGGCAGAAGAGATAAATAGAAGAAATAAATAGGTAGATAGTAGACACGTAGATGAGATAAATAGGTATGCAGATAAGAGGATAAGATAGACAAAATGCCTGGATGAAGGCTTCCACTTTGACTTAGGAGCAGTGCCAGTGTTCTGCCTTCCCCTCAAGAAATTCCCACTCTTTACCTTTTGTTAGGTAACTCACCAAAGTTTCCCGACCTCCCAAGTGCCCAAGACCACCAGCAGCTGTGCAAAAGGGCCCGGCAACTTTCTCTGTGGGGAGGTGCTGCAGGCCCTGTCGTCCAGCGAACGAGAGTGTCTCGAATTCATCGTGGGCATGGGCTATTCTTACGAAGATGTCTTAAAAGCGATGAAGAGGAAGGGGCAGAGCGTAGACCAGGTAAGAGGAAGATCTCATCCATACATCTGGGAAAGGGAGCAAGCCACACCCGAGTCAACATTGGCTGTGGTTTTGAGTGCTCAAAGGTGACACCCCAGTTTGTTCCTGGTCATTTTGGCGTCACACCCCCCCACCCCGGTATTTGCAGGATTGTGTCTCGTGTTACAGCATAGAAAAGGCTGGCAGGGGGTCAAGAACTTATGGTGGGAGAATTGTACTTACCTACCTATTCGTCCAATTTAAATCCCACCCTTACTATTTTTATAAGTAATTCAAAGCGGCGAACATAGCTAATGTCTCCTATTTTCCCTACCATAACCACCTTGTGAGATGATCTGAGCTGAGACAGAGAGACTGGCTCAAGGTCATCCAGCTGGCTTTCGTGTCTACGGCAAGACTAGAACTCCCTGTCTCCTGGTGACTGGCCCAAAGTCATCCAGCCAGCTTTCATGCCTAAGGTGGAGCTAGAACTCACCGTCTCCCGTCATTTGGCCCAAAGTCACACAACCAGTTTTCATGGTTAAGGCAGGACTAGGAACATGCTGTCCCTTGGTGACTGCCCAGAAATTCTCCACCCAGCTTTCATGGCTAAGGCAGGATGAATTCACTGTGTCATTATCTTGACCATTAAACCAAATTGGCTTGGCCCCATTTTGTTGCCCACAAAACAAAAACAGAAAGGCAGGACAAGAAGCAAAGGATGGAAACTAATCAAGGAGAGAAGCAACCTGGAATTAAGGAGAAACTTCCCGACAGTGAGAACAATTAACCAGCGGGACAACCAGCCTCCAGAAATGTTGGGTGCTCCAACAGTGGAGGCTTTCAAGAAGAGATTGGACAACCATTTGTCTGAAACGGTATCGGGTTGCCTGCTTGAGCAGGGGGTTGGACTAGAAGACCTCTAAGGTCCCTTCTGTCTCTTGTTATTCTGCTAAATATTTTTGGAACTGGTCATGCCTGATGATTGCTTAGATCGAAAGGTGGATACTGCCCCGTGTTCATATTCTACAGGTAGTCCTCAACTTACGACAATTGAGCCCAACATTTCTGTTGTTAAGCAAGTCATTTCTTAAGTGAGTTTTACTCCATTTTACAAACAACTTTCTTGCCAAAGTTGTTAAGTGAATCACCGCAGCTGACAAGTTAGTAACCCGGTTGTTAAGTGACTCTGGCTTCCCCCTTGAGTTTGCTTGTGAAAAGGTCGCAAAAGGGGATCACGCGACCCCGGGGTACAAGCGTGCTCATCGAAAACATTGAACCGGTTGCCAAGCATCTGAATTCTAACCCCGTGACCCCGGGGATGCTATGCTGCAAAGGCCATAACTGAAAAAACAGTTATCACTCAACATTTTTCAGTGCTGTCGTAACTTCGAAAAGTCGCTAAACGAACTGCTGTAAGTCAAGGGCTACCTGTAGATAAGTGGGAATCGGAACCGGAAAAGCATTGGAAATAAAATTTGGGGAATAGCGCGAGCAAAACCCGTAAGCCTTTTTTTCCAAAACAGTTCAGAGTTAGGGGTAGAATCAGGCAAGAAGGATCCTGGTCAGTTCAGGCAACTCAACTCGAGAGATGACATTTGACTCACAGAACAAAATGTCCCAGCTTGTTTCTCTCTGGTTTCTCCGTGTAGATTCTGGAATACCTGGTTGTCCGGGGTCAACTTTGCGAGAAAGGTTTTGATCCGCTCCTGGTAGAAGCTGCTCTTGAAATGCGTCAGTGCTCAGAAGAGAAGGTGAGAATTCGCTTTTTATCAGCTTCTCAAATCTCTCTCTCTCTCTCTCTCTCTCTCTCTCTCTCTCTCTCTCTCTCTCTGGATCAGCTTAACACAAAGGTGCAGCTGTCACTCTAGCCACTGCTGGGTTTGTGGCTTGTTCTTTTGTGTGTGTGTGTGTGTTTTATTAAGTTGTATCATCAACACAAAGGTGCAGCTGTCACTCTAGCCACTGATGGGTTTATGGCTTGTTCTTTTGTGTGCATTTTCCTTTTTTTATTAAGTTGTATCATCGACACAAAGGTGCAGCTGTCACTGTAGCCACTGCTGGGTTTGTGGCTTGTTCTTTTGTGTGCGTTTTCCTTTTTTTTTTTTTTAAGTTGTGTCATCGACACAAAGGTGCAGCTGTCACTGTAGCCACTGCTGGGTTTGTGGCTTGTTCTTTTGTGTGCGTTTTCCTTTTTTTTTTATTAAGTTGTATCAGCCATAGCAATAGCGCTTCGACTTACCTACCGTTTCACAACGCTTCACAGCGCTCTCTAAGCGGTTTACAGAGTCAGCCTCTTGCCCGCCCCCCCCCCAAAAAAAAACACACCAATCTGGGTCTTTGCTTTACCGACCTCAGAAGGGCGGAAAGCTGAGTCGACCTGAATCAGGATGTAAAATACAAATTTTCCATCTTTTCGTTGTGTTTCATATAATCCAATGATAACCCCCAGTGTGTATTGTTGAGTTCAACCAGCAGTTCTTCTAGTCGAGCGTCCGTTTTCATTGTTCAAATGTGGACCAGTCCTATGCCCAAAGTCAGCTTGATTTAATCCGGTGAATCTTAGCACCCTCTGCCTTTGGGGGTGGGGTGGGGGGGCAAGTCTTTCCGCTGCCATGGATAGTTGCCCTAGGGTCCCCTGGGGAAAGAGAGCCGTTTTTGGAGGAGGAGGAGGAGAACAAAATGAAAACAGTGGAAGAGTGGGGAAAGAAAAAAGGGAAGGGAAAAGGGGGGAAAGATGGGAAAGAAAGAAAACATTGATTTCTGGCTCTATTTGGCGCAATAAAACGATAACATTGGAACCTCAGCTTTTTTACATTTAGAGGCTAACGTTTCAGACTTGTGGACTTCAACTCCCAGAATTCCCCAGCCAGCAAGTCTCCAAACTTGGGAACTTGTAAGACTTGGTGCCCCAGTGGTTAGAATGCAGTACTACAGGCGACTTCTGCTGACTCCCGGCTGCCAGCAGTTTGGCAGTTCGATCCTGACCCGGCTCAAGGTTGACTCATCAGCCTCCCATCCTTCCGAAGTCAGTCAAATGAGGAGCCAGATTGTTGGGGGAATAAGAGGCTGACTCTGTAAACCGCTTGCAGAGGGTATTTAAGTATTTAAGTCTAACTGATATTGCTAGTCCTATTGTGGACTTCAACTCCCAGAATGGCTGGCTGAGGAATTCTGGGAGTTGAAGTCCATAAGTCTTAGGGTTCCCCAAGCTTGGACACTCCTGATGTGAAGTCCCTCCAGACCATCTTTTTTCACTACTTTGGGCCTCCCAAAGCCAAAAGCTCAGTCACCCAAGATTCCCGTAAACTATCCTATTCCCTTTTTTCTTTTCTCAGGCCACCGAGATTCTCCAGCTCATGAGCAAATTCCAAGAAATGGGATTCAAACTGAAAGACATTAAAGAAGTTTTGCTATTACACAACAACGACCAAGACAATGCCCTGGAAGATTTAATGACCCGAGCAGAAGCGAGCTGAAAACACGAGCAGGGCAGCCTCGCTCGCTGCTTCTGGCCACCGGATCCTGCCCTCGCCAGCTGGGTCTCTCTCGTGCTGCGGGAAGGAGAATGCTATGAGGATCCTGGGTTCGAGATACTGTCGCAAAGAGCTGGTCCCTTGCCACGCCCTCACTCTGGTTCGCTGTGCCCGCCCACCCAAAAGAAGAGTCCAAACTGCTTTCTTCGATTAAAGTTTTAAGTGCCCTTCCCCACGTTTGTTTCTTTGGGTAGGCCAGAGACTCTGGACTGAGTTGTACAGACGGTGTCAGGCTAGTTGTTTTTTTTCTCCTCCCGATACCCCCCCACCTCCCCATTTGACACACATACACACACACCCTTCCCAGTCTCTTTGGACCGGACTCAAGAGAAGCATCAACCCGACTCTGACAAAGAACTATGCTTGAGTTCCTTACAACCGCCGTCATTTGTGTGCCTGCTCGTACCGCAACATTTGACTTCTTTAATCTGTCTTGGTAGAAGTGCAATGGAAGAGTCAGTTTTACTCAAGGTGGGGAGGGTCAAAAGGAGGAACTTAGTGCAACAGTGGTTCACTAACGGCCGCTTGCACGCCCCAGAGGAACATTACGGCTTTCTCAGGCGCGGCGGCCCTGGTTGCTCGTGAATTTCTGCCACCACCACCCCACCCCCCAAAAAACCAGATAATAAGCTGTGAAATCTTTTGCCCCTTGGCTTTTCTGTCTATCTGACCCAGGAGCTTTTGGATCTGTCCCGTCTGAGCTGGTCGAGATCCTATTTAAGCCACGTCCTGGAGAAATGAAGTGACTTGTCAGTTTTTAACATAACCGTGTGAAATTGGGGGTCTCTCTCAAGCACTTTCTTTATATTAATATTCACTGCGTTGGTTCAGGGTTTTTTTCCCCCCTCACACAGTTATAATTAATCTAGTTATAGGAATGAGACTTTGGGTTTTGATAGCAAAAAAGTATTGCATTGTACATGTTTAAAGATTTAAATTCATAAATATATATATATATATATATATATATAATAAGCAGTCTCGATCCTCGGAAGTAATTTGCTAAATATTTTGGCTCTGCAGAAAGATAACTAATAAAATCTTAAAATGTGTCTCGTCGTCTTCTCAGGCTTTAGGGGAGATGGCACTCATTTTTTCCTTTATGAAAATCCAGTTTTATGACTTCCCCATTAGCATTGTGTGAATAATAAGGGATTGCAAATATTGTTCAACAGTCAATCTCATGACGGCTGGCTGTCTCTTTCAAAGAACTGCCAAACTTTGCCCCTCTGGGTTTCGTTATTTGAGATTTAAAAAGAGAGCCACCTTCCATATCTACAGGTGTCCCTCGACTTAATGACTGTAATGGAGCCCTGAAAGTTGGGATGTGAAGCAGGGTCACCCTTGACAGGTCTGCTTTTCCAAGCTTTCCTGCAGTGGTCCTTAAGTGAAGCACTGCCATTGTTAAGCAAATCCACTCTCCACAAGAGGCATTTTTTTTTTACTGGATACTGAAAGTAAACATTGGGTTCAAGCAGAAACTCGTAAATTGTGGTTGCACGGTTGGTGGGAGGGGGTTGCCCATGCCTGTAAATGCAGTGCGGTTGCCAATAGCAATAGCACTTCAGATTTAATCTACCTCTCCACAGTGCTTCACAACACTCTGAATGGATTACAAAGTTAGCATCTGGCCCTCCCAACAATCCGGGTCCTCGTTTTACTGACCTGGGAAGGATGGAAGGCTGAGTCAACCTTGAGCCGGTCAGGATCCAACTGCTAGCGGTCGGCAGAATTAGCCTGCAATACGGCATTCTGACCTCTGTGCCACCCGGGCAGTCTGTCTGTTTCTATCTCCATCCATCCATCCATCCATCCATCCATCCATCCATCCATCCATCCATCCAATCTATCTATCTGTCTATCTATCTATCTATCTATCTATCTATCTATCTATCTATCTATCTATCTATCTATCTATCTATCTATCTATCTATCTATCATCTATCTATCTATCATCTATCTATCTATCTATCTATCTATCTATCTATCTATCTATCTATCTATCTATCTAATCATCAGCACTGAGACTTATATACCCCTTCACAGTGCTTTACAGCCCTCTCTGAGCAGTTTAGAGTCAGCTTGTTGTCCCCAACAATCCGGGTCCTCGTTTTACTGACCTGGGAAGGATGTAAGGCTGAGTCAACCTTAAGCCGGTCAGGATTGAACTGCTGTCAGTTGGCAGAATTATAGACTGCAATATTGCGTTCTAACCACTGTTGCCACCAAGGGCTCTACATCCATCCATCTCTCTCTCTCTCTCTCTCTCTCTCTCTCTCTCCCCGCAACAGCACTTATATACTGCTTCATAGGGCCTTTTACAGCCCTCTATAGAGTCAGCCTGTTGCCCCCAACAATCTGGGTCATTTTACCGACCTTGGAGGGATGAAAGGCTGAGTCAACTTGCCAAGCACCCGACATGCGATCATGTGGCCAGGAGGGCATAGTGTCAGAACTTCAAAACCAGGTGGTAAGTCAAGGACTGCCAGTTAATTATAAGATACTAAAATTCTGTAAATCCCAAGATGTTTCTTTATAGAGTTACACCTGCCAAGCTCGTGGTTTTTAGCTCCTTAACCCAGCCCTAATGGAACTTGAACCTGGGAAGAAGAAAAACATTTCTCTCACCGAGTCATTTCCTGTACTCCCTACCCATCATTTCCTGCATCACGAGGGCATTTTCTTACTGAGTAATCATGAATCAGTTTTCTGGGATAAAGCGCCCCATGAAACTTGGTTAGGATTTACTTGCCGGGTTTGGGGGTTTTTTTTTAGCCCTTGGGGATCTGCAAGCTGCTATAGAATTTGCTGGCCCAGTTATTTTGTGTTTTTTTAAAATTGTAATTGTAAACAACTAATAGAAAACCATCCA
The DNA here is from genome assembly GCF_964194415.1 of Vipera berus. NCBI lineage: Eukaryota > Metazoa > Chordata > Lepidosauria > Squamata > Viperidae > Vipera > Vipera berus. The sequence continues at coordinate 8,660,263 of NC_138203.1, forward strand.
TTTTAGATGGCCTGGGCACAGAGCAGACCTTTTTTTTTTAAAATTGTTTTGAAAGTACAGGTTCGAAGTTACAACGGCATTGAAAAAAGGGACGTAGCCATTTTTCGCACTTACGAACATTGCAATGTCTCCATAATCACGTGATTTACATTTGGATGCTTGACAACTAGTTCGCGTTTATGACGGTCGCAGTGTCCCAAAGTCACGTGATCCCCTTTTGCAACATTCTGACGAGCAAAGTTAATTGGAGAAACCAGATTCACTCAATAAAGGTGTTCCTAATTTATCATCACGTAACAAATGAGGCAAGTGAAATAAAACGGGGCAAAACTCACTTTGTTAAGATGACTTTCGACTAGGTTGTTTACGATTACACACTTAGCTCCTGGGTCAGCAAATTTCTCACTTAGCAACATAAATTTGGGGCTCAGCTGTGGTTGTAAGTTGAGTACCTGTACTGACCAAAAACAAACATTAAAAAACTCCACAAACATAAAAATGCAGTGGCAAAGACAAGTAGAAAGTGCCTTTTTTTTGGGGGGGGGGAAAGGAAGAAAAAAAAAGATAATGCAGAATCTACACCAGTCTACTTGGCCTGGGACCATGGCAGAATTTGGAGCAGGGAACGTTCACACCCGTCCTAAAGCTGCAGAGAGGTAAATAATAATAATAATAATAATAATAATTAATAATAATATAATGATGAAGTTGGAAGGGACCTTGGAGGTCATCTAGTCCAACCCCGCTCAGGCAGGAAACCCTACACCATTTCAGACAAATGGTGGTCCAGTCTCTTCTTAAAGACTTCGTGTTGGAGCATTCACCACTTCTGGAGGCAGGTTGTTCCACTGGTTAATTGTTCTAACTGTCAGGAAGTTCCTCCTTAGTTCTAGGTTGCTTCTCTCTCTGATCAGTTTCCATCCGTTGCTTCTTGTCCTGCCTTCAGGGGCTTTGGAGAATAGCTTGACTCCCTCTTCTTTGGGGCAGCCCCTGAGATATTGGAATCTGCTATTGTTGGGAATACTGCTATCACTGTATATAAACCAGTAGATTCTTGAAACAGCTTATAAAAATGAGAAAAATGTGATTCCTCTTAGAACCTGGGTGTAAAAAAATCATCAGAAGAAAAACCACCAAATCCATGGCAAGTAATCATTAACAATTTTTATTTAATGGGTAAGTCATGTTTAGTTGTCGAGAGCCCCACCTATTTTGGCCAATATGTCCCCAGTATGTCAACATTCCTCTTCTTAAAGGACCGGTTGTGCTGAGACGTCACATCACTCAGTTCCCCGATGTGAAAGTCAGAAGCTGGAGGAAATTTCTGGCGCCACCCCACATTGGCATAATGGCTTATGCCGCCCTCCCCTCCCCCCCGGTGCCCTTCTTCTCACTTGTGAATTATTCTTGCAATCAAATCGTGGAACTACACTCGATCTGGGTACTTAATTGAAAGGACATCATCCACAAACACGGCAAATTTTGAAGCTAAAGTTCAGTATAAAATGACATGCATATTCAAACTCATTCTAACTTAATTCACACAGCATTGCCACAACTGACTCTTTGAATTACCTTCACTTTAATTATAAAGTTACTTAAAGACACTTTTTTTTTGGTATGGTGAGGCAAAGTGCTTATGCAATATAACCAAGCTATCTTTACAGTTGTTGTTTTTTTCCTCTTTAAAATTTAGGTGTGTTATTCTCGATCCATCTGCTGGGCGGACATCTATTTTATGCATTTCTAGCAGTCTTGCTAAAAAAGCACCGTTTCCTCTTTTTAGCAACCACTTTCTATTGTCCCGGTTCTTGACTGTTGAAGAGTATGCGTGACCGTTGGCCTTCCGGGCCCTAAAACATAAGTGTAGGCTTGAAGTGAACTAGACGCGTTTCACAGCCTGCGTGGTGGGATTAGTCTGCGATCTCCGTGACCAAATGACACCTAATACTGGAATTAGTCGGAATAGTAGCCAGGATGGGCTACATGTTTAGGCAAACTGAAGTCACATTATTAACCGATCCGGATGGTGGTCTCCGTGACTGGCTCCCAACTCTGGCTGAATCGCTTTCTCGTCGTCACCACCAGCCCTGTTCTACTTCTGTCACCTAACCCTAACCACTTAGGAACCCCCTAGCAGGAAAGACTCGGACAATCTATGGCGTATCTCCTGACAATTCGAGGCTCAAGGCCCACCAGGTTGGAAGATAAAACGGGCTCCATATCCTCGGCCCCAGACTGACCGTTTCTTTAAATGTTCTTCATCGCTCTGATCTTTGAAACTGCAGAAGCAGGACCTGAAGGGGGGGGGGACTCTTAGCCCGCCGGGAGAACCTTAGACCAACTGCGCAGCTAGCTGCCAAGTTCCTAACTCCCTCGGGCAGCTGCCGTTTGTAACAACCGTGGAACCCGTGGGTAAGAATCGGGGACTCGTCCAGCGAGCGTGCGCACCAGCGCAAATACTTAACAGAAGCGATGTGAAGATTTCCGGGCTGCCTTTTTATTCCGCCCGCAGGCTTTTCAAGTCGTCCCTTCGCCACCTTTCGTCCTTCAAATCCCAAGTGACTTGGGTGGTGGGCATCTCGGAGGACTGACAGCAGGCAGGCGGTAGGGGAGCTGAAGTATTCGCGTAGAATGTTTGTTAAGCAGGGAAACGGGGAGAGAGGCCAATTCAGGAAGCTGCCCTTGGGTTTCACTGTTGTCGAACGCCGGCGTTTGCTCGCAGCTCAGACATTCCCCGGACCACACAATTAGGCCCGTTAGGAAAGCTGGATGATTTTGGGGAGCAGGTGATATCCCCCCTCCTTTTCTTTCAACAGATCCTGGAAGATCCAGTCTGAAGCAGTTTGGAAGGAGAGGAAACTTCTCCGGCATCCGCCACGTTTAACTGACAGGTGGCTTCAGCTTCTTCCTAAAACCTGCTACGCAGCCTGAATCGGATCACGTCTTTGGTATTTTGAGTCGCCGTCCGCGGGCAGCCTGGCTCACGTGCTCCACTCCTATACTACGTGGAGGAAACCGGTAGAAGCGAGGCACCGCTTGGAGGAGCAGCAAAACAGAGCTGCAGCCGGCTTCGTGCCCGGTGGATGCATTCGGCTTTCAGCCGGAGTATTTCGTCGAGTTTCATCAGACAGTCCTCAATTTCCTTAGCAGAAAAAGAATCGCAAGAAATAAAAGACAGCGGGGGTTAAAAACCGTCTGGCCGGAAATGTTTGCAAAAAAACCAGAAGTTGTTCAGCTACCTACAGGGAGTCCTCGACTTGCAACAGTTCACGGAGTGACTGTTCAAAGTTACAACAGCACTGAGAAGAATGACTGACAACCATTTTTCAGACAACCATCGCAGCATCCTGATGGGTCGGTCATGCGATCAAAATTCAGGCACTTAGCAACTGACTCAAATTTACGACGGTCACAGCGTCCCGGGGTCACGTGACCCCCCCCTTTTGTGACCTTCTGACAAACAAAGTCAAAGGGGAAGCCAGATTCACCTAATAACCGTGTTACATACTTAACAACCCCAGCGATTCACTTGAAAACTGTGGCAAGAAAGGTCGTAAAATGGGGCAAAACTCACTCAACAACTGTCTTGCTTAACAACAGAAATTTTGGGCTCAATTGTGGTCATAATTCAAGGACTACCTATATTAAGATATCAAGCAGGGCAAATTCTGGCTTTGAATTCAGTTGTTGTTTTTTTTTTACAGATCAAGAACGTCAGTTTTCTTCACAACTTTTCCGAATTTAAACTGGTGGTTCCTTTGCTGCTGGCATAAACTTACCTGCTGGAATTCTTCATTAAAATACAGGTAGTTCTCAACTTATGACTACGATGGAGCCCAAAATTTCCGTTGCCCTTCCTCCGTTTTAAGACCTTCCAAGGTCCCTTCCAAATCTGTGATTCTATGGTCTATGGCCGTGGTGGCAAACCTATGGCACGTATGCCACAGGTGGCACGCAGAGCCCTCTCTGTGGGCATGCGCACCTAGGCCTTCGGCTGGCTTTTATAAAACCTTTTCGCTTTAGGCCTCCACCGCCGTGTGCAAAAACAAAAAGGTTAAATCAATCAATTTCAACTTCTCACGGGAAAAAAAATGTTCTCGTAAAGTTGGAATTGATTGATAGAACTTTTTAGTCCCAGCCAGTCTGCTGTTACCACTGCAGCCACGCCCACCCAATGGGCCACGCCCACCCAATGGGCCACACCCACCCGGCACTCGACAATACGGAAGTGGGTTTTGGGTTGCAGTTTGGGCACTCGGTCTCTAAAAGGTTCACCATCACTGGTCCATGGTCTATGATACGAGATGGGTGGCAAGTACCAAAATAAAATAATGTCATGTTAATATAATAATACATTAGAATGTAATGTAATGTAATACAATGAAATAATAAAATGAAATAAGTCAAGCAAAATAGTAAAATAAGTACACTCAGCTAAAATAATTGGATAAACTAAGTCAAGTACAATAATAAAGGAAGTAAACTAAACTAAAATAATAAAATAAAATATGAAATATAAAATAAATACAAAGGCACCCCAGGGCTTCTACTGGGAGAGGGATGGCATTGCTGCTCTCTGGAGCCTCCTCCTGACTGTTGGAAAAGGGGACCAGGAAGGTTTTGATCCCCTTCCTCTTCCAGGGAAGGAAACTCCCTTTATAACACACATGTCAAACACAAGGCCCGGGGGCTGGATCCGGCCCGCGAAGTGGTTTCATGTGGCCCGCGAAGCCATCCTGGAAACAGTGAGGGAACGGCCCCCACTGCCTTGGCCCTGGCCCAGAGACCCTCCTTCTGCCAGAGACCCTCAGATCTGTCCCACTCCTGCCCAGGCCCCCATAGGCACCCTTGATGCCAACGATGTAGAGCTGGTCATGCCCACCCAGTAGGCCATATGCACTCTAGCCACGCCCACCCAGTAGGCCACGCCCACCCTGGCCACACCCACCTGGCCCCCTGAGGGCAACCGCAATGCTGATGCGGCCCTCAATGAAATTGTGTTTGACACCCCTGCTTTATAAACTCTACTAGCTCGGCTGTCTTAATTAACCCCCAGGTTGGGACGGGACCCCCGGAGCTCGGAGGGCCCCCGGGTGCCCAAACAGAAGACTTACCAAATCTGACATCCTGCCGATCAAGCTTTCCTCTCGAGAAGACAGCGTGGCCATTTCCTCCAGTTGTTCCCGGTGGGCTCGAAGGACCAGCTGCCTGCGGGAGGCGAGGAAACGGAGCTGGCTTACCCAAATGCTTTACTGGCAAACCCTCGAGTTACCGCCGCTCAATTGGCGACCGTTCGAAGTTAACAACGGCGGTGGGGGGGAAAAAAAGGGACTTACGACTGGGTCCCTGTACTTATGACTTATGACAGAGTTCCCGCCCGTCACGTGACCGGGATTCAAGACCCTGGGCGAAACCAGCACGGTTTTACGACCGTTGCAGAGTCCCCGGGCCAAGGGGCTTGGCAACCGGCATGCGTGCTTAGGATGCTTGCCGTGTCCCGGGATCCGGTGAAGGCCCCTCGTTGACTTCCCAGCTGGCTTCTGACGAGAAAATTTCAAGGGTGCAAGCTGGGGTTCATTTAACGGCCTCGCCATTCACTTCACGGCTGCCGTGATTGATTTAACAGCCAGGGCAGCAAAAAGTTTGTAAAAATTTGGGGTGTGTGTGTGTGACTCCCTTAACTGCCTTGCTTGGCAAGAGAAATTCTGGTCCCGAGTGTGCTTGTGAATTGAGGACTACCCGTACAGCAGTTCCATTTAGTGAAATGGAACCTACGGCGGTTTTTCACCCTTAACGACCGTTGCAGCATCCCCACGGTCGCGAGATCAAAATTCGGAGGCTTGGCAACTGACTCACCATGACGACGGTCGCTGTGTCCCAGGATCACCTGACCCCCTTTTGCGACCTTCTGACAAGCAAAGTCAATGGGGAAGCCAGATTCCCTTAACCCCCGTGTCACTAACTGAACAACTGCAACGATCCATTTAACAACTGTGGCAAGAAAGGTCATCAAATGGGGCAAAAGGTCATCACTTTAGCAATAAAAATGGGCTCAAGTCGAGGACGACCTGCGTCCACTTTGAGCATTTCAGTCACTGCCAGCTCTCAGATTTGGGCAGCACAGGTTACCTAGGAACCATCTAGGGCAGGGGTCCTCAAACGTGGCCACTTTAAGACTTGTGGACTTCAACTCCCAGATTTCCCCAGCCAGCAAGGCTGGCTGGGGAATTCTGGCAGTTGAAGTCCACAAGTCTTAAAGTGGCCACGTTTGAGGACCCCTATTCGAGGGCCATTGGTGGTCTCTCCTCTTTGACCAGCCCAAGCCTGTCATTCACCTGATTAGTAACCAGGACAAAACTTTGAAATTCCCCTGTGATCTCTCTATTGATTGCCGATGGCTGCAACTCAGGCCGCAGTTGCCTGACGGCATTGGGCAGAAGCCCGGTTAAACCAATCCCAGATCCTTTGCTATGGAAACACAAAGGGATGTGCTGCCCGCCTCCTCAGCCTATCCTACGGTGGATCCAAACAACTCACCTTCCCAGCACGTCCTTCTCCTTCGGGGAACCTTCGGCCAAATCTGGTTGCCCACAAGCCTTCGGCGAGTTCTTTGCCGTCTCGGCGACGGTCGAGTCAAGGCCCAAATCCCGCTCCGGCTCTTCCTGATGGTGGCTGCTCTGGGGAGACCCCGTTTCCCCCTCCCGGAAGGCTTCCTCCAAACGGCGCAGCTCCGCTGGCCTGTGGGACAAATCCGATTGCGACGGGGCGCTTTGTTCCGAGAGCTGTTCATTTCCTGCTTCGTCAGAGCTGGATAAGGGGTTTGGACTCGAAGACATTCTTCCTTGGTCAGCCGGGCTGCATGGGGCCAAGGCCTCCGGGCCTTCCTTTCCCCCCAGCCTCAGATGATCCGAATAGCTCCACGAAACAGCCACCTTTGCCACTTCAGAGTCCTGGACGCTTGAATTTTCGCTTATCGGAAGGTCTCCACGAAGCAAGGCGCTTCCCTCCGTGTGCCAAGGAAGGAGTTCAGCCAGGGGATCTTCACTAGCGTAGCCACAAGCACAGTCACCAAAAGCTGTGGTGGCTCCCAAGATGGGAGCGCCACCTGGACAGGGACAAGACTGCGGGAGCCACGTGAATTTGGCCCACGGAGACAGAACCTGCTCACTTGTCCTCCTCCAGGGGTTTATTTCATAGATGTGGGATGCAGAGGGGTGGCTGCCTTCGCGAGCGTGCCCAGCGTCCTCATCCCAACATTTGCCGGGGCCGATGACTTCTCCTTCGGTCATCTCCTTCCCTTGACGATCTGCTGATCCTGAGTTAAGGAAGGAGACGGTCAAAGGTGCCACCGAGTCATCCGTGAGCTCCATGGGGAAGCCTGAAGCTCCGCAAAAGTCTGTTCTTTTGGGGAGAGCCGTTTTTTCAGAAAATGGGGGTTCCAGTAAGAGGGTGGAGAGAGGTGGACTTTGCGTTGTTTTCCTTGGTGCGGAGAGGTGTCCATTGGGGCAACCGTGAGGCGGAGCCGAGGATCTCGGCGACTTCTGCTCAATGGGCAAATCTTGACAATTTACCTTATTACCCAGAAGCCCGTCTTGCTTTGAGCAATAAGGTTTCTCCGGGATGCCCCCGTGCAGGGAAGAACCCACCGTGGATATTTCTCCTGAGCTCCAGTCACCCAGACTCCTATGGCCTTCTTCGTAGCTGCCGGACTCTTCGTCGCGTGGAAAAGCTCTTCCCTCCACCTCAAACTCGTACCATTTACAAAACAGCCTCTGCTCATCTTGTCCGCCCTGTCCTCGAACCCTCTGGTGGAGGAAAAAGGAATTATGGGGGCTTTGCCTGTTAGCTTCCGTCTCCGTCTTCTTCTGACTGGGCCCAGGAGAGAAAGAGTCCTCGCTGAAGTCGCTGTCATCCAGTTCCTCGAGCTGCATGGTGTCGTCCCGGCCCTGAGGGGACACCCGGACAGGGCGAGGGGCCTCTGGCCTCACCTGGATCTCCTGAGACTTGTACTGGCCTAAGAACTTCTCCAAGGGCTGGTAGTTTAATTTCTGCTGCAGGAGAGGAGGCTGTTGGAACTGCTGGTGGTAAAGCCGCAGGTGGTGCTCTCGGTCCTTCTGACACGAGGAAGCACCTGTCCAGGCGGCAACGCACTGATCCGCAAATGGCCTGCCGGCACCTTCCTCGTGGTCTGACGGGCCATCCGAGCCGTGATGGGAAAAATTGGCCCTGGGAACCCGTTGCTTTTGCACCGGCTCAACTTTCAGACATCTCGCCCGCTGCCTCTCCACCTGGCCGCCTTCTCTCCTGCCCGCCAAGTCCTTCCTGAGGCGGCTTTTCTCTGAAGTTCCCGGAGGCTCCTCGGCTAGCTTCTTGGATGAAGACTCGGTCTTCGCGATCCCTTTTTCTGGGCTGGTGCAACCGAGCCAGGGAGTCCCCAAGGGTCCTTTGCATCCCTGCCCTTTCGGAGTGGAGGAGAAAGGTAGGTGGGTTGGCTGAAACAGCAAAGCGGTCTTCGTCTTTGACCCGGGGGTTGGCATGGGAGGGTGCAGCAGCCCCAGCTTGGCTTTTTTGGGAGAGCTCTTTCCTCCCACTTGGACGTAAGGAGAATTCTGGATACGCTTAGGAGAGCTGTGTCCTGTTGCCCGGTGCCTGCTGGCCACGGGGGTGGAAGACTTCATTCCTCTCTTCAGCTCTTTCACTCTGTACAACGAAAAAGCCAAGAATGAGGTTACTCATTTACATATGAAACTTCTTAACTGTCCGCTTCCCTCATTGGAGGGGCTCATGTCGTTGGAAAGAGGTCCAGGCTGTCACGAGTATTATGAAATTTGGGAAAAATTTTACGAGTGGGTGAAAAAGAGAATATGCTTAAAAGACAGCTAACGCTAATTTAGATGGAAGAAAAATGAGGAGATAAGGATATTATCATACCTAATATAGACATTGAAAATCCAAGGAGAGGAGCTGCTCGGACATCACCCCTGAACTGTATCGGAAGAGGAATGGGAGGGAAGAAAGGAGAGGAGAGAGGGAAGAGAGTAGAGGAGGGGGAAGGAAGTAGGAAGGTTGTGTTCTGTACCAGCCTACTACCGGCCCTGCAGAAAAGGCAGGGACAACCCCTTTACAAAACGGCAAGAGGCTGGAACTAAGCCTGCCAAATTTATTAACATAAAACAGAGCAAACAGAGCAAACACGAACCATGAAACAGGAGCTATTCAAACAGTTGCCTTCAGCAAACCAGCCCTCCCACGCATGCCCCCTTTAAACAGTTCAGGGCGTGGCTTCTCTCTGCCTCCTTCCGAGGTGCCCCATTGCCTTCCTCTGTTTACTCCTGATTGACTGCCTCCTGCGTCGGGCATCCTTGAACAAGGCCAGCTGTGGGTCATCTTCATCCACGCTGTCAGGCTCACACAGCTGGGTCTGCATCGTGACCAGATGGGAGGGGCCTGGCTGAGGGCTCTGCGGAGCCTCAGGGCTATCCTCTGGAGGCTCTCCAACACCCCCCTCCTCCTCCTCTGAATCGTCCGACCCAACTGCCGAACCCACAGGCTGACCCTGAATCACAACAGGTTGGAGGGAAAGAGGAGGAGAAGTGGGGAGAAACGGGAGGGGAGCGGTGAGGGAAAGAGGAGAGGAGAGGAAGAAGAGGGAAGTAGGAAAGAAAGGAGAAAGGGAGAAAGAAAGTAGGGAAGAGGGAAGAGAGAGAAGGAGGGTGGATACAGTGAAAGGGGAAATGGACGAGCAGCACCCAAACTTAGGTGTATGCATTTATCTATGGCGATATATAATACCTACAGCATTACTGATATAACAAATGTTAAATACCTGAAAAAATGTTTATATTTCATTGGTTAGTTTGTAGTATATTAAAGGAACTGTGAAAAATAAAATAATAAAATAAAATAAAAATAAAATAAAATAATTAAAATAAAACAATAAAATAAAATAAAATAAAATAAAATAAAATAAAATAAAATAAAGGAAAGAGATCCAGGCCACTTTTTAAGAGGCCGAGTTGTCTCAAGGTGAGGCCGCGTAAAATGCAGGGGCCGTCCAGTGCAGTCACAGCACGTCTGGCTCTCCAATGAATGAATGAACCTTTATTGTCAAAGTACAACCATGTATACGTTGAGATTGGCTGAGTCTCCCTTCGTGCCCCCACCACCAGAACTCAGAGTGACAACAAACCCTCCATCTTATTACACCGTGTGAGCTAATTGCACCACACCAGCCTCGCAAGTCAGTCACGCATAAAATTCCCACAAATGTATCAGATTTTAGGCAAGGGAAAGTTGGCAAAAGATTTGGTGTAGCTCTAGGTCTTCCAAGGGGTTTCGGAGACGTTTCAGCCCTTTGAAGTCGAACCAGGTTAGGAAACAAGACTCCATAAACATCCTGGAGTCTCGGCTTCCTGTCCTTTGTGGCCACCCGTGAAAGCTGGAGATTCTGCTTTATAAGCAAGGCTTTTTTTCTCATAGAACGCCCAGAACGGAGTTCCGGCACCTTTTTTGGATGGAACCTTGTAGGGTAGGCAAGGTGGGTTGTATGACATGTGTGAGTTCCGGCACCTTTTTCTTTTAGAAAAAAACCACTGTTTATAAGTAAGATCTCCTGCTGAGCAAGAGAAGCTGTTTGCATTCCAGCCTAAGGTCTGGGTCATTTAGACCAGCCAGGGTGAATATTTTGGTCGTGGTGTGTCAAAAATTCAGAAAATGCCTTTTATTCTGCTGACATATTACATGCCCGGATAAAACAGGCTCCTTCCTTCCTTCCTTCCTTCCTTCCCTCCCTCTTCTTTCTTTTCTCCCTTCCTCCTCTCCACTCTTTCCCTTTCTCTCTTATCCTCCATCTTTTCCTCCGTTCCTTCCTTCCTTCCTTCCCTTTTTCTCCTTTCCTCCTCTCCACTCTCCCTTTCTCTCTTATCCTCCATCTTTTCCTCCCTCACTCCTTTTATTCCTGTAGTCCTTCTCTCCCCCCTCCCTCCCTTCCTTCCTCCCTTCCCTTCCCCTCTCTCCTCCCTCCCTCCTACTCTTCCTTCCTTCCCTCCCTCCTCTCCACTCTCCCTCTCTTATCCTCCATCTTTTCCTCCCTCACTCCTTTTATTCCTGTCGTCCTTCTCTCCCCCCTCCCTCCCTTCCTTCCTCCCTTCCCTTCTCTCCTCCCTCCCTCCTACTCTTCCTTCCTTCCCTCTTCTTTCTTTTCTCCCTCCTCTCCACTCTCCCTCTTTCTCTCTTATCCTCCATATTTTCCTCCCTCACTCCTTTTATTCCTGTAGTCCTTCTCTCCCCCCTCCCTCCCTTCCTTCCTCCCTTCCCTTCCCCTCTCTCCTCTCTCCCTCCTACTCTTCCTTCCTTCCTTCCCTCCTCTCCACTCTCCCTTTCTCTCTTATCCTCCATCTTTTCCTCCCTCACTCCTTTTATTCCTGTCCTCCTTCTCTCCCCCCTCCCTTCCTTCCTTCCTCCCTTCCCTTCCCCTCTCTCCTCCCTCCCTCTCTCCTACTCTTCCTTCCTTCCCTCCCGCCCTGTCCCTCTCCTTCTCCAGAGCCTGTGGAAGTCACATAAACGGGCCCTGAACAGGGACTCTCTGGAGCCTCAAAACTTTGCACGATTTTCAGATCTCTCAGAGGTTACATCGGAACAAGGCCAACCTCCAGAGGGTCGGGAGGCCTGATATATCCCCCCCAAAAATGCACAGGGTGTCCCCCGAGTCCCTCGTGACGTACATAGTTCCACCCTCTTCTCTGGTTTTAAACCCGTTCTGACCCTAACCTGTCGGCATAGCGCAAGGTATTTAAGGTGTGCTCTGTGGCAATGTGGCTGGGTGACACATTGGCGATCATGCACGTCTTGGAGTTGCCAACAAAAGAGTCCTTCAGGACCTGGAGCGGGGAGAGAAGAGACGTAGAATTATTCTCAGCTCTTTGGCACATTAATTACAGATAGTCCTTGACTTACAACCGCAATCGAGCCCAACGTTTCTGTTGCTAAGTGAAACCCCCGTTAGGTCAGTTTTGCCCCATTTTACCCGCTTCCTTGCCACCACTGTCAAGTGAGTCACTGCAGTTGTTAATTTAGCAACACGGTTGTTAAGTAAATCTGCCTTCCCCGTTGGATTTTGCTTGTCAGAAGGTCACAAAAGGGGATCACGTGACACACACACACACCCCCGGGGACACTACAACGGTCATAAGTAGGAGTCAGTTGCCAAGCGTCTGAATTTCGATCATGTGACCATGGAGATGCTACAATGGCCATAAGTGTGAAAAATGGTCGTGAGTCATTTTTTTTCAGTGCCACTGTAACTTTGAACAGTCAATAAATGAACTGCTGTAAGTCGAGGACTCACTGTATTTCTTGGTTATTCTGTTTTAAATTTTTGGAGAGAGAGAGAGAGAGAGAGAAAGACACACATACACACACAGAGAGAGAATGAAACAGAGGGAGAGAAAGAGAGAGGGAGAGACAGAGGGAGCGAGAGAATGAGAGAGGGAGAGAAAGAAAGTGGGAGGGAGAGGGAGGGAAGGAGGGGAGAGAAAGGGAGAGGGAGAGAGATAGAGGGAGGGAAGGGGAGAGAGAGAGGGAGAGAAAGAGAGGGAGAGGAAGGGAGACAATGAGGGAGAGAAAGAAAGAGGGAGAGGGAGGGAGAGAGAATGAGAGAGAGGGAGAGAAAGAGAGGGAGAGAGGGGGAGACAATAAGGGAGAGAAAGAAAGAGGGAGAGGGAAGGAGGGTGTGTGTTTGAGAGAGAAAGACAGAGAGAATGAGAGGAAGAGAAAGAGAGAGAGGGACAGAGGGAGAGAGAGAGGGAGAGAAAGAGGGAGAGGAAGGGAGGGAGAGAATGAGAGAAAAAGAGGGAGAGGGAGGGAGGGAGAGAATGAGAGAGAGGGAGAGAAAGAAAGAGAGAGAGGGAGGGAGAGGGAAGGAGGGTGTGAGAGAGAGAGAATGAGAGAGAGGGAGAGAAAGAGAGAGAGGGGGAGGGAAAGAGAGAGATATGTTTGTAGAATTTGGGGGAAAGCTGAGTCAGTCTCTGGTAGTACCTGGGTCAGTTTGCTTTGTCTGAAGGGAGTGTGAGCGTGCTCCTGATCGAGCGCACGGATGCATTCTTTCAGCTAGAGACAGAAGAGAAGAAACAGGGAGTATCACACAAGACTCTACATATCAACACTGACATGGGGCCGTTTCCTCACAAAACCCTGCTGAACCCAACAGTTGGAAGCTCCTAAAGACATGAGAGGCCGTTGCAATCTGTGTCTCTTCCTCCAAAGTTCTGCAAGAGCTCTGCCAAGGTCTTCATATGGCAAGGGGTTAGATGGAGGAGAAACCCTGTAGTGCAGGGTTGAACCGTGGGACCCTCGGTGCTCTCTGAGCTTGGGGGTTTTCTGGCAGATGTTTCATGACCCAACTAGGGGACATCATCGGTGATAAAAGCGAGTGGGCTTTGCAGAGTGGAGGAAGAGAAGTGGGGGGGAGGAGAAGTGGGGGAAGAGAAGATAGAGGAGGACTGTAGGGTCCTTGGTGATCTCTGAGCTTGGTGGTTTTCTGGTAGACGTTTCATGACCCAACTAGGAGACATCATCGGTGCTAGAAGGCAGTGGGGATTGCAGAGTGGAGGAGGAGGGCGGGTAGAAGGTAGAGGAGGAGGATTGTGGGGTCCTTGGTGCTCTCTGCGCTTGGTGGTTTTCCGGCAAACGTTTCATGACCCAGCTAGGTAACATCATCAGTGCTAGAAGGCCGTGGGGTTTGTGGAAAGGGAGGAGGAGGAGGAGGAGGAAGAGGACTGTGGAGTCCTTGGTGCTCTCTGAGCTTGGTGGTTTTCCGGTAAACGTTTCATGACCCAGCTAGGTAACATCATCAGTGCTAGAAGGGAGTGGGGTTTGTGGAGAGGGAGGAGGAGGAGGACTGTAGGGTCCTCGGTGCTCTCTGAGCTTGGTGGTTTTCTGGTAGACGTTTCATGACCCAACTAGGAGACATCATCGGTGCTAGAAGGCAGTGAGGATTGCAGAGTGGAGGAGGAGGGGGGGTAGAAGATAGAGGAGGAGGATTGTGGGGTCCTTGGTGCTCTCTGTGCTTGGTGGTTTTCCGGCAAACGTTTCATGACCCAGCTAGGTAACATCATCAGTGCTAGAAGGCCGTGGGGTTTGTGGAAAGGGAGGAGGAGGAGGAGGAGGAGGAGGAGGAGGAGGAGGAGGAGGAGGAGGAGGAGGAGGACTGTGGAGTCCTTGGTGCTCTCTGAGCTTGGTGGTTTTCCGGCAAACGTTTCATGACCCAACTAGGTAACATCATCAGTGCTAGAAGGCCGTGGGGTTTGTGGAAAGGGAGGAGGAGGAGGAGGAGGAGGAGAAGGAGGAGGAGGAGGAGGAGGAGGAGGAGGACTGTGGAGTCCTTGGTGCTCTCTGAGCTTGGTGGTTTTCCGGCAAACGTTTCATGACCCAGCTAGGTAACATCATCAGTGCTAGAAGGGAGTGGGGTTTGTGGAGAGGGAGGAGGAGGAAGACTGTGGGGTCCTTGGTACTCTCTGCGCTTGGCGGTTTTCTCGCAGATATTTCATGACCCAACTAGGTGACATCACCGGTGCTAGAAGGAAGCGAGGTGTTGAAATGGAGGAGGAGGAGTCTGAGGTTCTTGGTGACTCTGAACTTGGTCACGGCTGTCAGTGTCGATGGGAGCGTTCTTGGCGGTTCCTTGATTACATGCCACTTGTAGAAAAACGGAGAGCAAACTCTAGCACTGATGAGAGTACCTAGTTGGGTAATGAAATGTCTGCAGGAAAAGACATCGTGTGGGCACCAACAACCTCACACAAAGAGTTAAGCGTGACCGTCTTGTTAGCTACCAGTGCTTCTAATCAGTGGAACAGAGCTCTGCTTTCCTATCCCAAAACATTTGTTGTTGGGTGGGTTGTTTTTTTTTTTTTGGAGGAGCACGTGTGCATGTAATCCCTCTTTGTAAGTTAGCTCTTACTGTTTGAACTAATTCCTTCCTTCTCCTGGTTTTCCTTTTCTTCTTCTCAAAACATATTTTTGCATTATTTTTTTAAACTGAAACGTTTAACCATCCCTGCTTCTATGAATCTATGAAACTGCTTCCTTTGTAAACTCAGACTGGCAGCTGATCAGCTTAGCTCTACAGGCTGTGTGGCTCTGTGGAAGTCTTGGCCTCTCCCATCTCCAGAGCTAGAGGGATGAAATTTATATTTTACTAGGCTGGACAGATGTTTTACACTGGCAGCTCTTTTTTTTTGGACAGGGCCCTTTCCCGTCCTAACCCAGGGCTTTTCAAGTCAGAAGCCACATCTTTTTTCAGGCAAAATAAATGTTTTGACCCATCAGGGCAAGATTCAGCGGTCCATCTTCATTTGAAAGACAGAGGCCGCTCTTTCGAAGACAGCAAGGTCCACATTTTGGACAGAGAGGACTGCTGGTTTGAAAGAGGGGTCAAAAAGGGCATTTGTCTCCTTTTAGAGAGGCCTTTGAACTGTGGTGCTGGAGAAGACTCCTGTGAGTCCCTTGGACTGTGAGGTGATCGAACCGGTCAGTCCTAGAGGAGATCAACCCTGACTGCTCTTTAGAAGGCCAGATCCTGAAGTTGAAACTCAAGTACTTTGGCCACCTAATGAGAAGGAAGGACTCACTGGAGAAGAGCCTCATGCTGGGAAAGGTCGAGGGCAAGAGAAGAAGGGGACGACAGAGAACGAGGTGGCTGGATGGAGTCACTGAAGCAGTAGGTGTGAGCTTAAATGGATTCCAGAAGATGGCAGAGGACAGGAAGGCCTGGAGGAACGTTGTCCATGGGGTCACAATGGGTCGGACACGACTTCGCAATTAACAACAACAACAGAGTCCTTGAGACCCACCTGGAGCTTTATCTGTGTCCTCAGGGTCACCTGAGTAGTTGAAATGGGTGTAGAGCAGGGGTGTCAAACTGCCGGCCCACGCGCTGGACGCATCGCAACAAAACCGTGCCCACCCCATTGCTGGCAATGGGGAAAAAGCTCCGATACGTCGTGCGACGTCACGTGACGTCGCGAGTTTGACATGTCTGGTGTAGAGCCTTCTTCAAAGAGGCCATCTAGGTCAAAATTGAACAGCCCTCTCTCAACAGAGGGGGAGGGATACGACATCATCTATCTCCAGTCTACGACACAGTCCTTTCAGCAGTTCCAAGAAGGCTCCACGCCCATCTGCACCACTCAGGTGACCCTGAGGACAGAGACAAACCTCCAAATGGCCTCAACGGCTCTCTAAAAGAACGCGAATAACCAGCTGTCTGCAAGGAACATGAATCCTTCCATTCCCCACCATCCGGTCAGACCTGAAGAAGCTTCTTGGATGAAAAGCGAAGTGTCTTCAAAGAAAGAACAAGGAAGTCCAGTTGCCTCGTGAAAAAAAGCATCTTTGGGACATCTGTGACTTGGATGACTGAGAGTCTCCACAGTCACTTGACCCATAAAGTGCAGCCTTCAGAAGAACTCATTAGGGAAGAACCTGTGTTTACTTACTGCTAGAAGACTCTGATTGATTTCTGCTCCCTCCATTTTTGTCTGCCGGTCAGAGTCTTTGGCATCAGCTGCCCTCTCACTGCCAGCCAGATCAATAAATGAGATTCTGGAAGACAACATTCGGGATGTTAACCTGCCCAATGAAGTTTCAGTTCCCACAGCCAGGTAGAATTTATTAATAAATGGTGTTTAGCTCAAGGGTATGGAAGTTTACCTCAAATCAACTTAAAAAAAGTATACTACTCTCCAATTCCATATTTCAAGGAAGGTACAATGACCAATAAAAGCAGCAAAGGATTGTGTTAATGCTTCCGGCTCAGGAAAGGAAATCAGAAATTAAATGGGAAAAATGGCCCGCTATCCAAAGGTCTGGATGTCTTCTCCCAATCCTGCAGATGGTGTACCATTAGGCAGGCACAAACTATGTGATCTCCTTGAATTCATTTAGCAAACTCATACCTAGTAAATGACTGGCTAAGTTGAGCTGATGTTCAGGTGTCCCAATTACCTACGTGTGCTGAAGGAATTGGTAAGGACACCCAGCCAGCTTACGCCTTTGTGGACCGCGGAAAGTTCAGGCAAAGCCTGTTCTTTCCACTTCTTCTCTGCTCACCTCCCAAACACTCTGTTGGCAGGATCTTTCATTTGAATCTGGACAATGGCGTGGGATCGGGAAGAATCGGAGTTGACTCCAGTCGCCCCTGTGCTGCGTTCCTTGCCTCCTTTCAGAATAACCTGGGGGGGGGGATGGAGGAGGTTGAAAGCAGAGAAATGAGAGAGGGGGAACTTGCACAGTGATAAAATGGTGGGGGTCCTTCACTGTTCTCCGAGCTTGGCTGTTTTCTTGCAGATGAATCGTGACCCAGTTGGGTAAAAAATGCAAAAAAAAAAAAAAAAAAGGAATGGGATTTGCTCTCTGTTTAGAAGTGGCTTGCCCTGACAGCATGGGCAAGCCAAACAGGGAGCAAAATCCCCTTTCCCTTCTAGCAGTGATGACGTAACCTAGTTTGGTAGCGAAACGTCTGCAACAAAAAAACCAAGCTCAGGCAGCACCAAGGACCCCTCATTTCAACCCTAAGCTACAGATATTCTCTTCCATTGGTTGGTCTCTCCCTCCCCCCTCCCCCGCTTCTCTTCTTAATACTAGATCAATAATCAAGCAATAAAACTACCAAGAACCCTCCCACCAGCACTGACAGGGCAGGGCACTTGTGTATAAATAGAGAGCAAATTCCCCTCTCTTTCGGCACTGTTGATGATCTCTAGTTTGGTAGTGAAACGTCTACAAGAAGACAACCAAATTCAGAGACTACCAAGGATTCTTTCCACGCTTATCGCTATTATGCCAAGCACGAGGAAGATCTGAGACATTTTGGGGTGTGTGTGTGTGTGTGTGTGTGTGTCTCCCAAGCCATAATTCCACTTCAACTTTCGGACTGCCTCCCCTCCCAATGTGTGTCAGAATCCATTTACGGTATATTTCATTTCTAACTGTGCAAATCTAAATCTCACCCCCTTACTGGATTCTGCCATATCCAAGGAGGGGAAGAGAAGGCAGGGTCGTAAAAAGCCATCTCTATCTCTTAGAGCCATGGTGGTGAACCTATGGCACGCGTGCCACAGGTGGCACGCAGAGCCCTCTCTGTGGCACACGCGCCGTCGCCCCAGTCCTAGGCCTTCGCTTTTTCACTTTAGGCCTCCGACGCTGTGTGGGGAAAAAAAAAGTTCAATCAATCAATTTCAACTTCTCATGGGGAAAAAAAAAGATCTTGCAAAGTTGGAATTGATTGTTTGAACTTTTTAGTCCCAGCCAGTCTGCTGTTACCACCGCAGCCACGCCCACCCAATGGGCCACACCCACCCAATGGGCCACGCCCAGCCGGCACTCGACAATACGTAAGTGGATTTTGGGTTGCAGTTTGGGCACTCGGTCCCTCTAAAAGGTTCTCCATCTCTGTCTTAGAGGGAAGGTTTGTGTATTCAGCCTGCCTGGAGGCCATTACAAAAGACCAGGGAAAAAACCCTTTGAACTAAGAAGAACAAAGAAAGAGGGAGAAGGGGGAACTCTGGTTTGTATCTCCGACTGGAACGTGAAGGGGAGGAAGTAATAATATTGCAAATGATACTGGGGCTCTCTTTTCCCACGAAGAGTTTGACACCTGATAATTGACTGATCTTGCGGTGTATGGCAGTGAAAGTTGGACCATAAGAAAGGCCGAGCGCCAAAGAAGTGAGGCCTTTGAACTCTGGTGCTGGAGAAGACTCCTGCGAGTCCCTTGGACTGCGAGGCGATCAAACCGGTCAGTCCTAGAGGAGATCAACCCTGACTGCTCTTTAGAAGGCCAGATCCTGAAGTTGAAACCTCAAATACTTTGGCCACCTAATGAGAAGGAAGGACTCCCTGGAGAAGAGCCTAATGCTGGGAAAGGTTGAGGGCAAGAGAAGAAGGGGACGACAGAGAATGAGGTGGCTGGATGGAGTCACTGAAGCAGGAGGCGTGAGCTTAAATGGACTCCAGAAGATGGTAGAGGACAGGAAGGCCTGGAGGAACGTTGTCCATGGGGTCGCGATGGGTCGGACACGACTTCGCAGCTAACAACAAGAAATTGACTGATCTGGGACTGACCAAATGCACTGAGGGGAGGTTTTTTTTTTACTCGGGGACACTTTAAAAGTATCGACCTGCGAGATAAGTTTCCAGATCCTGTCTAGATTATCCACTGTCAACCATGTTTTAGTAAAAGTTCCTGTTTGGACAATCCCATCTTCTTTCCTAAGAGTTCTTCTTTCCTAAGGTGTGGACTGGGGTGGGTCCTGACAATGTGCTTCCAGAGCAGTTGAACTGGAGCTTCCAAAATTCTCCAGACTTTTCCTTCTGTCCTGACTGGTTACCTATTTCCCCAAATTCATCTGATAAGGTAGGAGGCATAAGAGCAGCAAGAGCCTGAAGGCAAACCTTCCCATTACCATAAATAAAGGTAAAGGTTCCCCCGCACATGCGTGCTAGTCGTTTCCGACTCTAGGGGCTGGTGCTCATCTCCGTTTCAAAGCAGAAGAGCCAGACGTCCGAGGACGTCTCCGTGGTCATGTGGCCGGCATGACTAGACGCCAAAGGCGCACAGAACGCTGTGACCTTCCCACCGTAGTGGTCCCTATTTTTCTACTTGCATTTTTACATGCTTTCGAACTGCTAGGTTGGCAGAAGCTGGGATGAGTAACAGGCGCTTGCTCTGCTACGCGGCACTCGGGATTCAACCCGCCAAACTGCCGACCTTCTGATCGACAAGCTCAGCGTCCTAACCCACTGAGCCACCACGTCCCTATATTACCATAAATACAAGAAGCTAAATAGAACTCAAAATTACCCTGGAAATTAGTTGAAAATAAGGATTTTATCTGCGCAATATTTAAACATTAGACCTAAAGGGGAAAATAAAATTATTATGAATATGTTTGATTTATTGATTAACCTTGGTAATATACATAATGGTTTTGATTTATTAAAGGGGATATTGTACTATTAAGTAGATGATTTAATATGGTGGGAAATGGATAACTTTTAGGAAATAGAACGAGATTACATTTAAATAGATAAAAATGTCTATTTTGGATATTATATTTTGTTATGAATTGAGACAAGGGAAATCTTGGGAACCCAAAGACTGAAAATTATAAATATCAAAGGTTAAATTGGAATATTGATGAAAAACTAAAAAAATGGGTGAAAATTAATAACAGGATATGGATTGTTTTATGAAGATTGAATGTAATTAAGATACGTATAAGCTAAAAATTTATTGATAAATGTAATAATGATGTTTTTATTGAGTTGATGTAACTAGAACTGTACTGGTTTGAATATGAGACAGTGAATGTTAAGGGAAAAAGAGAAGAAATATCGGAGGTTGTAACCTGAGATTTGCACTAAAGATTTTGTTATCGAACTATTGATTAAACCAGTGGCCACGTTGCTTTTTTAAAGGTAAAATGGGAAAATTAATAAAATATTATTTAAAAAAAAATTACCTCCAGAAGCAAGCTGACCGTATTCACGTGGACCTCGCGCAGCCCGACTATCTGCACAACGTGCTTGCTATCTTCCCTTGCAAAAAGCCTGCAGAGAAACCCTCCGAGGTTAGTAGAGAAACTTGGAAAGAAGTGCAACAAAGTGCTCTAAAAAATCAACTTTTGAAAAAGTACTGGGTACAATGATTTCCCATAAAATACGGTCTAGGGCAGATTAAAACAGTTCACCTATTTGGAAATTATTATGACGTACCGTAAAGGAATAACCAGTCAGCAGCGGTACTGATAAAAAGAAATACAGCTAGCCCTCCGCTTAAAACCATTCGTTGGGTGAGCCCTGAAGTTTCAGTGGGACTGGAAAAGTGACTTACGGCCGTTTTTCGCTCTTATGACTGTGGCAGCGTGTCCACAGTCAGGTGGTCAAAATTTGGGTGCCTGGCAACTGGCATGTGCTTATGACAGTTGCACTGTCCCTGGGGTCAACATGATCGCTATTCGCAACCTTCCCGGCCGGCTTCCAACAACCAGCTCAATGGAGGAAGCTGGATTCCCTTAGCGACCACATGTGTCAGAACCCATATCTACAGGGTTCCCCCTCCCCCCTCCTAACCTAATCCTTTTCTTTCATCCTGACTCGAACCTTGCTCTCTTCTCTTCATGGGTTCTGCCATACTCCTGGGGGGGTAGGGGGGTGGGAGAGCTTGGGGTTATAGCCTTGACTTCCTCTATCACTACAATGTAACTCTTTGCTTTCCTATTTCCATATTTCTTCTGGGTACTTTCTCTCCCCTTATTGTCAGCTAGTAAAGGGGGGAGAAGAAAGGAATGTAACCTCCGGCAACCAGTTCATCTCCTCACTCCCAGGAGAAGGTGCCAAAATCCTATAGCCCTTTTTCCCCCACAACGGACTTAACACCTCGGGATTGGCCTGTTTGAACTGACCGGATGAACAGCGCTTGTCCGAGGACGTCTCCATGGTCATGTGGCCGGCATGACTAGACGCCAAAGGCGCACGGAACGCTGTGACCTTCCCACTGTAGCGGTCCCTATTTTTCTACTTGCATTTTTTTTACCTGCTTTCGAACTGCTAGGTTGGCAGAAGCTGGGACGAGTAACAGGTGCTCACTCTGTTACGCGGCACTCGGGATTCGACCCGCCAAACTGCCGACCTTCTGATCGACAAGCTCAGCGTCCTAACCCACTGAGCCACCGCGTCCCATTTTACTTCACAACGGTGGCCAAAAAAAGGTCATAAAACAGGGCAAAATTCAGTGAACGGCCTTGCTTTAACAATGGAAATTTTGGCCTCAGGTCTGCACTGATTCTGATGGGGGGATGAACCAAAAGTTGCATTTTGCCCGACTTCTAAGTGATAACCAGGTGAATGAACAGCTGCTACTGGTGGGATGTTGACTGAATGGATCTCAGCTCTAAATGGTCCAATGGGTCTCTGAAAGATGTGGAATACAGGTAGTCCTCAACTTACGAACACAATGGAGCCCAAAATTGATGTTGCTAAGGTTGTAATAGGGGATCAGGTGACCCCGGGACACTGCAACCGTCGTAAGTATGAGCCAGTTGCCAAGCGTCTCAGTTTTGATCATGTGAATATGGGGATGCTGCAATGGCCGAAAGCGTGAAAAACGGTCATGCCACTTTTTCAGTGCTGTTGTAACTTTGAATGGTCATTAAATGTACTGCTGTTAAGTCGAGGGCTACGTGTAGTCCTCGACTCACAAGAGTTCATTTAGTGATTATTCCAAGTTACAACAGCAGTGAAAAAATAACTTAGGACCGTTTTTCACACAACCGTTGCAGCACCCCTGTGGTCAGATGCTTGGCAACTGACTCATACATATGACGCTTGCAGTGTCCTGGGGTCACGCGATCCCCTTTTGCGACCTTGTGACAAACAAAAAAGTCAATGGGGGAAGCCAACCGTGATACCAATTTAACAACTGCAGTGATTCACTTAAACAGCTGTGGCAAGAAAGGTTGCAAAATGAGTCAAAAGTCACTTAACAAACGTCTCAGTTAGCAACATAAAATTTTGGGCTCCGTTGTGGTCGCAAGTTGAGGACTATCTGTACATCAAGCCACTTGCACTATTCTGCAAACATTATTTTTTAAAAAAAGCAAGTTAGTCTCCTTAGCTTTGGGGGGGGGGGGTCTTCCACGAAGCTGTAATTCCACCGAACTTCATCTGATTTATGTCATTTCTCCCCCCCTCCTCAAAAAACAACAACCCCTTTTGTGTTCTCAGAGTTAAATACCTCTTTCTTTCATTTAGCAAGTCATAAAGCTGCCCGCAGTAGATCTCGTAAAAGCTGATCCAGACATGGAGGTCTTTCTTAGCCTGAGTGCTTTCCAGTTGACTGAAGATCTCTTTAGCAGCCAAGGCGTAGAGGCCGGGCGTTTTTTGAGTGCCAAACATCGTGTAGGTCTTCCCTGCCCCTGTTTGTCCGTATGCAAAGCAGGTGGCATTTCCTCTGCAACCAAGGAAAGATGAAAAGTAATCATGACAAGCTTTCGTTAATGACTTCAGGACGTTCCATTCTAGGTGTACGCTCTTTATTTATTTGAATAGCTGTTATCACCGACAGAAGATGAAAGGGGGAATAAAGACCTCACAAGAGATTTAAAATGTCCAAGGATATTCCTCTTGGTTGGGACACAGGAACCCAAAGTGATACTTGATTACACATTTTTATACAACACTTCCATTATTTTATTTATTTTTATTTTAATTCCATTTATATCCCGCCCTTCTCCGAAGACTCAGGGCGGCTTACAAGCTTAGCAGTAGCCTTCATCCTATGTATATGCCTGCTTATTAGGGTTTTCACACACACACTCCAAGCGGCATTATTACAAAGTCAGCTTATTGCCCCCAACAATCTGGGTCCTCATTTTACCTACCTCGGAAGGATGGAAGGCTGAGTCAACCTTGAGCCTGGTGGGACTCGAACCTGCACTAATTGCAGGCAGCTGGTGTTACTTAAGGAGGCATTAGCCCACTGCTCCACCAAGGCTCAATACACGTATTTACACGTTTTTATATGTGAATAAACAGCAGGGGCAAAATAAGTCTGGAAATTGAGGTAAACCACAATGATCGGAGCTGGCAGGGATTTTTCTCAGGGTTTAGGACACCACGTTAATTTTGGTCGTTTCTCCTGCAAAATAGATGGGATTAAAAGCCATCAATTTCCAAAGATACTAAGCGGAACAGACTGCAGAATTTGAAATCCATGAAATCCATTCGGATCCCTGTACAGCTATATTGAGGAACTGACAGGTCCATTTCCTCAGAGATGACAGAGGAAATCCAGTCAGGCCCAAACCTTTCTTACACCTTATGGACAAA
Source organism: Vipera berus (assembly GCF_964194415.1). Classification (NCBI taxonomy): domain Eukaryota; kingdom Metazoa; phylum Chordata; class Lepidosauria; order Squamata; family Viperidae; genus Vipera; species Vipera berus. Next base: position 8,684,155 of record NC_138203.1, read on the forward strand.
AATCTGTGCTTGACTGTGGTTTCGCAGATATTTTGTTATCGAAATTAGGTAACATCATCAGCCTAGCACTGATGACGTTACCTAGTTGGGTTATGAAACGTCTGCAAGAAAACAGCCGAACTGAGAGAGCATCAAGGACTCTTTCATTTCAACCCTGAGCTATAAAAACAGGTAGTCCTCGACTTACGACCACAGTTGAGCCCAAAATTTCCATTGCTAAGTGAAACATTTAAGTGAGACAGTTCAGTGACGTTTGCTCCACTTGATGACTTTTCTTGCCACAGCCGTTACGTGAATCAGTTGTTAAGTTAGTAACATGCTTGTTAAGTGAAACTTCAAACTTCGAACAGTCACTAAATGAACTGTTGTATGCCAAGGACTACCTGTATTCTCTTTTATTGGTCAGAATCTTGAGAGACTAAAACTATAACCTTCTCACCTACTAAATACAGTATAAAAGGCAGTCCTCAATTTATAACCATTTGTTTAGCAACCAACGTCACCACAGAACTGGAAAAACTTACTTGTGAGTTACGACCAGTCCTCATTTTTATGACCATCGCAACACTGCCATGGTCATGTGATCAACATTCGGTGGCTTGGTAACCAACATGCATTTACAGAGTTTGCAGCCTTCTGGGTTCGTGTGGTTGCCATTTGCAACCTTCTCAGCCGGCTTCTGACAAGCAAAGTCAATGGAAGAAGCCGGATTCGCTTAATGACCATGTGATTCAGTTAACTGAACATTCACTTAACAACCATGGCAAAAAGGTCATAAAATTGTGCAGTGCCATAAAATCATTGGAATGTTAAATTCGGAGCAAAAATAAGTACAAAGAGTACTCAATGTGACTTTTCTTGCCACAGTTGTTAAGTGAATCACTGCAGCTGTTAAATTATTAACATGGCTGTTAAGTGAATCTGGCTTCCCCCTTGACTTTGCTTGTTGGAAGGTCGCAAAAGGGGATCACAGGATCCCCTTTGTGCAACTGTCGTAAGTATGAGTCTGTTGCCAAGCATCCATGTCAGAGCATGCAGTCTTATTGCACTGAGATAACCCAGGAGTAAATACAGTAAACAGTGGTCTATATTAAATGGTGGTTTATCTTTCACTATCTACAATATCATACACCACAAACAATATACATACATGTGTTAATACAGAGGCTCCAACATACAGCAGTTACAGCAGGAAATGGAAGAGAGAGCACATATCTGCAAAGCCTTCCCTTTTATAAAAGGCTCTTAAAGAGACAGAGACCCAGCTGGCTCTTAAAGGGACACAGACCCTGCTTATTCATTCCCATCATTGCATCATACTTCTTACATCAGCTAGTTAGCTTCTAAATCATTACATGTAAATTGCGTGACCATGGGGATGCTGCAATAGTCGTAAGTGTAGAAAAACAGTCATAAGTCACCTTTTTTGGTGCCACTGCAACTTCAGTCACTAAACCAAAGATTATAAGTTGTGGACTACTGTACTCATGCTGATGGCTTCCTGAGCCATGTATATTAAATTCATTAGAAATCAGAAATGTCCTTATGTCTTGGGCACTAGGATAAATGCCAGCCAGCAAAGTTTTTCAGAGGCTGGGTTCATGAGTTATAACCATGACGTGGTTTCTTTGCTCTCAGTGTGATGGGAAGCTTCTAGCTTTGAAGTGTGCCAAAGCACAAATGTAATATTTGACTATGTCTCTTTAAGGCAGCTGCATCTTTTGCTGGGCTGGCACAGTAGCAGGCAGGTATCACAACTGGGCCTAGCAAAAGATGCAGCTCCTTTAAAGAATTGCAGTGTCCGAAACAGGACACAATTCCATCATTGTGTGTGGCAGCAAAGAGTAGACAACTTTCATACTGAAGGAGACCCATTGTCTTGAAGCTCCATCCACATCACTTCCTTTGGTTTTTTAAAGTGATAGATCAGTCTTCCCAAAACTGATCCTCTTGCGTAAATTAGATTTCAGTTCTCAAAATCTCTCCAAAACTGAAGATTGCTGAACTTGAGGCTTTGGAAGGCATAAAACTGAAGGCTGAGAGAAATATTCAATAGGGATACTCTACCCACTAAATACATGTTGAATAAGAGGATGGGCGGTCTTCATGTACACATCTTCATTGGAACATGTCTCCCCAAAGACCTCGTCGAAATAAAACACATGCTGAAAATGACAGAAGGCATATTTAGTGCAAGGGAAAAAAAATTTAATTCCTTTAACTAGGCATAATGGTAGTGGGCATAACCAGGAACATGGTCCCTTTAGCCCTAGCAATGGCACTTAGATTTATATACTGCTTCACAGTGCTTTCCAGCCCTTTCTAAGCAGTTTAGAGTTAGCCTTTTGCCCCCAACAATCTGGGTCCTCATTTTACCGACCTCAGAAGGATGGAAAGCTGAGTCAACCTTGAGCTGGACAGAATTGAACTCTTGGCTGTGGGCGGATGCCTGCCTGCAATACTGCATTCTAACCGCTGCGCCACCACGACTCTTTTAAAGTTATGAGAAGCTACATTGGTCTGATAAAACAAAGCCACATTAGACCCACTGAGAAGAAACACCATCAGCAACAGCAAATAGATATAGAGTATAGGGGGGAAAATGATCTGTCTCATTTTATTTCTAAGCTCCATCAAGTCGCTATCTCTGGGGAAGAAAGCAGTTGGTATAGCTATAGAAAGATGGCTGTGGAAATTCTTAGTCATCCAGGTGATGCTTGTCCCAAAGGCAACTGGAAGTCCAGTTGCCTTTGGGAAAAGCATCTTTGGGATATAGATATAGGGATATAGAAAGATGGGAAAAAATAGATATTCCTAAAAATCAGTAGTTGTAGTAGTAGTTCACTGAATTGAACATTCTAAAGTTATGCTAGGAATTGTAAAGATCTCTCTCTCTCTCTCTCTCTCTCTCTCTCTCTCTCTCTCTCTCACACACACACACACACACACACACACACACACACACACACCTGCAAAATGTACTGAGTGAGGTCAACTGCCTCTTTCTTCTCATGGAGCAGAAGAGTTTCTTTGCCTTCCACTGTGAGGATGTTCACTTCTCCGCGCCTCTCTTCTCGTAAACTGAGGGGGCGTTTTCGTACACACACCCGGATCTTGTCGGTTTCGATCCACAGTCTCTCTTTTTCAGAAGCACCCGTTCTACAAGAGAGGGATTTCAAATGTGCTGCCATCACATCACACGGATGAAAGCCCACAAAAGGACAGGCACACAATGCTCTCTTCGAATAGCAGTTCAGAATCTCTGGTACCCAACTTTTATTTCATTGTAGTAAATTTAACCTCCCATCAAAATATACTTGCAATAGTGACTGTGAGAGGGATTTAAGTGTCCTAGCGGACAGCCTCTTAAGTATGAGCCAGAAAGTGTGCTGTAGCAGCCAAAAAACCCAATGCACTCCTAGATTCCCTCAAAAGGACAGCATCAACATGACGTGAAATGATAGTACCGCTTTGTATTGCACGGCTGAGACCACCCTTGGAATAATGCATCTAAAATTCTGGTCGCCAGATACAAAAAAAAAAAAAAGATGCCGAGACTCTAGAGCAGGGGTCTTCAAACTTGGTAACTTTAAGACCCTCAGGGCTGGCTGAGGAATTCTGGGAGTTGAAATCCACAAGTCATAAAAGGGCCAAGTTTGCAAACCCCCTGCTCTAGAGTCTAGAAAAAAGAGCAACAAAGATAAGGGGACTGGAAGCTCAACTGCACGATAAGTGGCCAAGGGAACTAGGTATTTATTTTAGTTCGGTATAAAATTGATCAGCTGCCCATATTACCACAGGGTAATTCTGAGCGATTTACAATCATAAAAATATATATATATATATATATATATGGAATAATAACAACATCAATAAGTTAATACCAGGAAACTGTACGATCCAATTACAGGTGGGGAGGGCAGGAACAGAGTGGGGTGGTGAGGTAGCATCTGCTGTTAATGTTGTGATTCAGTGTCAGCCTGTGCTCCCAGCAGCTGAGTCCGATGAGTCTGAGGAGGAGGAGGGGTTGGGAGAACCTTTGGTGCCGGAGGGGGGGAGGCTCTGATGCACTGCAGGACTCTCATGTTCCTCATGAGGCTCAGCTGTGTGAGTACGAGGTGTCGGACTCAGAGGAGTCACAGCTGAATCTGTGCAGAGACGCTAGAAGCAGAAGGCAATCCAGCAGAGCACAGCAGAGAAAATCAATGAGGCAACTCAGTGAGAGGAGGAGAAGGCAGTGAGAAGCCACGCCTTGGGACTGATAATAAAAGGGGAAGATGTGGGCGGGGCTGGTTGCTGAAGGCAACCGTTTGGAGACATGCAAAGAGAATCCTGGTCGGTTCTTGCTAATCTGTTTGACTCTTGTTTGATATTTTGAATCATTTATTTATTTATTTATTTAATTGGATTTGTATACTGCCCTTTCCCGAAGGACTCAGGGCGGTTAACAGGGTAATTAAAACAAGAAATACAAAAATTAAAAACAATTAAAAAGATTATAACAGTCCCTGAAAAAGTAAAAACCCCCAATTAAAATTAGAATTAAAATTCTCAGCCTGGGCCAGAGAGCTGGAAAAGCCAGGTCTTCAGGTCCCGGTGGAATGAACGGAGGTCGGGGGCAGTCCTCAGCTCCACGGGCAGCTGGTTCCAAAGGGCAGGCGCACCCACTGAGAAGGCCCTCCCCCTGGGTGTTACCCGCCGGCAATCTTTTACCGGCGGCACCCTGAGAAGACCCTCCCTGTGGGAGCGCACTGGATGAAGGGAACTTGATGGAATCGTTGGAATCACTTATTGAAGGAAATATTCTGTTGCCTTTTTGTTTGAACTGTAAATAAATTTGGGTTCGCTTTTTCCCCAGCCTATTGATTGTTTAAAGGAAGAAGGGGTTGTCCCTGACACACAAACAGGGCCGGTCGTAGGCTGGAACAGAACAGTTAACTGATCAACCATCTCCGATGTATTGGGGCCCCAAGCAGGGCCAGATCTTTAGGCTCTTATGAAAGATCAGGAGGGTTGGGGCTGACCTCACCTGGGTGGGAGGGGGCGTGGGACGCAAGATGTTCCACCTGCCTATGTCTAGCCTAATGAAGAGAAGGCTCAGGGGAAGACTTGACAGCTGCATTCCAGTACTTGAGAAGCCATTTCTTGACCTATTCTACTCAGCTCTTGAGGGCCGGACAAGAAACAAATGGTTGGGAAATGATTAGAGAGAGATGCCTTATGGAGACTCTAAGTCATCCGGATCATGGTTGTCTCAAAAGGTGCTTTTTCAAGAGGCAACCGGACTTTGTTTTTTCCGAAGACGTTTCGCTTCCCATCCGAGAAGCTTCTTCGGCTCTGAGCGAATGGTGGGGAATGGAATACTCCTTGCAGACAGCTGATTGTTAGCCCTCTTTTAGAGAGAACTTGAAGCCACCTGGAGGTTGATCTGTGTCCTCAGGGTCACCTGAGCAGTGGAAATGGGCGTGGAGCCTTCTGGGAACTGCTGAAAGGACTGTGTTGTAGACCGGAGACAGATGATGTCATATCCCTTCCCCCTCTACTGAGCTGAAGAAACTTCTTGGATGAGAAGCCAAATGCCTTCAAAGGAAAACAAGGAAGTCCAGTTGCCTCTTGAAAAAGGACCTTTGGGACAGTAAGGAGAGATCCAAACCTAGAAACAAAGGGAGGTTTCCTGGCAGTTAGAACAATTCATTAATGGCTCGCCTCCAGAAGTTGTGGGCGCTCCATCACTGGAGGTTTCTAAGAAGAGACTGGACAGCCACTTGTCAGGCATGGTATAAACCCTATTATTCTGTGTTCTCCACTAGCCTCTTCTCCATGAACAGAAATGCAAAGAACGAAAAAAAGATCACCTGGTATAAGAGTGAGGCACTCCATAATTGTAGCCTGAGATATGAGCTACCCTCTGCACAAAGGATATGTCGGTATCTCCTAAAACATCGTTAGAGGAACTTCTAGCCGGAACAACAAGCTGATCCTCTGCCCAGTCTATGGGTCTTTTGTAGACCAGATCAAGGCTGAACTCAGCTGCAGCCTCCTCTTTACTCTCGTTGGAAGAGCTGTGAGATGAAGTGCTCGACTCGGGTACCAAGTCCTTTCGTTCCGCTTTTTCCTCGGAATCAAAATGAAGCTGCCTCCGTGGGCCAGATCGAGGGAGCTGGGGTCGTGGACGGCGGGCACTTCTTTGGAAATCTTCCTCTTTTTTCCTGACCGCTTCCTCTTCGGCCTGCAACATCTTGATAATCCGAATGAGCTGGAAGAGACGCTTGCGGTCCTTCATGTTGTGAACCCCGAGTTTGCTGTAATCCTTCATGGAGACCTTGGCCAGTTCATCGATCTTCTGGAAGCCGCGGGCGGTAAAATGGGGATAGTACTTTTGAAGCTCTGCCTCACAGAGGCATTCGTACAGACAGGAGGCCATCTTCTAATCGCGGTTGCCTAAGCAGTTAAGAAAACAGTTAAGACAAAATGAAATCTTTCTATGCCAGAGAAGTGGTTTTTCAAAAAAGGGGGAGAAAAACATCAACAGGCATTGTTGGGACAGAATTCTAATTTCATGCTAACAGATTGACTGGAAATGCAACAACCTGCAAGGCTACGGGTAATCCTTGGCTTTAACAATGGTTTTGTAGGAAGTCAGCACTCTCCCCACCCTCGAGAGAAGGAAATATTTAGGGGGGGGGAATATTTGAAAAGGCAGAATATTATATTTCACAAAGGAATAATGGGAGAAAATCTTAAAAGGCAGAAACCTCTCCGTCTCCCCCAAGCGGAAACTCAGCAGGCCAGCTCTGCAGAAATGAAGATTTGATAATCCTTTCAGAAAGATTGGAGCCAGGAAGCTTGAAGCTGATGGGATTAGAAAGACAAAGATCCCTAAAAATCTACGTACCCACCCAAAATCTAAAGACATGACCTTTAGTACATAATAGGATTAATCCACCACTCCCACCTCCATTTTGTCAGCCACCCCAGAAATATGCTGCTGTCACTGAAGTTTCTGGCAACTAAATAAACAAGAACCTTCTTCCTAAAGCGGTCTCCATTTTGTTTATTCCCGGCAACAGTTTAAAATTAGAACGGTCTTAGTAAAAGTGACTTAGGATCCGTCCTCAAAGTCAGGGCTTTTCAACCTTTTCACCCACTGTACCACTTTTAGGATACGGCAACATCCAAGTACCACCAGTCGCCTAGCTCCAGCCATCTCTCGCTTAGGCTTGTGCGGTGCTGCTACCGGTTCAGCTCATTCCCTTCCCCCGCTACTTTTCTACGATGGTCGCGTACCACCTGCCAGGTGCCAATGTACCACAGGTGGTACCCGTACCACTGGTTGAAAAGTCCTGCTCAAAGTTACAACCGTTCCACAACTCCCACAGTCATCTGATTGCAATGTGGACGCTTGGCAAGAGGCTCAGATTTACAACGGGTGCAGGATCTTGCAGTCACACGATTATGACTACAACCTTTACAGCCGGATTCTGCTCACAGCCTGGAGTTTGATCCTGATGGGGCTCGTGACTGACTCAGCCTTCCATCCTTCTGAGGTTGGTAAAATGAGGACCCAGATTGTTGGGGGCAATAGGCTGCAATCTTTGTAAACCACCCAGACAGTGCTGGAAAGCACTATGGGGCAGTCTAAACATTATTGCTATTGCTATTCTGACAAACAAAGTCAATTGGGGAAACCAGATTTGCTTAACAATTACATGTTTCGCTTAATGACCATACAACTTGCGTAATGGCTGAATAAAAATGGTTCTAAAATCAGGTCTGGTCACGTGACAGCTTGCTTAATGATCAAAATTCCCATGCCAATTGTGGTCATAAGTCAAGGACTATGGTATATCAGGATAATGGGAAAGTTCACTGGCGACAAATCCATTGTTAAGTAATCCCCCACTGTCAGTTTCCATCATTCAGGTCTGTAAATGGTCAATATTTGTCAAAACAAAAAGCAATTTCATACCATGTGAAAGTAATACAATACAATAGTACCCTTAGAATTTCAGCGAACTTAAACAGCAGAACTACATCAGCAAGGAAATCGTATTTTATTATGAACCCTGGCAGAATAAAGGTGAAATAATATGTATGAAGGTGTGTTTTTTAAAAAAAATCTCAGTTGCTTTTGCACTACTCTGCAGCAGATAAACAATTCAAGAATTAGAGGATAAAAGCTTGCCAAAATTACCCCCTAAACAAATGGGTAAAGAGTTGTGGAAATATAACTTAATATCATGTAGAAAGATTCTAGGGTATATTTATACCCCTCCTAATATTTTCCCGTCCTTTATAAATGCACCCAATTGGGGTAACATTTTATATGGCTAGAATGTTTTATATGAATAGAATTTATTTTATTTATTTTTATTTTTATTACATTTATATCCCGCCCTTCTCCGAAGACTCAGGGCGGCTTACAAGCTTAGCAGTAGCCTTCATTCTATGTATATGCCTGCTTGTTAGGGCTTTCACACACCCCCAAGCGGCATTATTACAAAGTCAGCTTAATTGCCCCCAACAATCTGGGTCCTCATTTTACCTACCTCGGAAGGATGGAAGGCTGAGTCAACCTTGAGCCTGGTGGGATGCGAACCTGCACTAATTGCAGGCAGCTGGTGTTACTTAAGGAGGCATTAGCCCACTGCTCCACCAAGGCTCTTGTTAATGTCTTAGCCATTAAGACATTGTATAACAATTTATTTCTTGTTGGTGCAGGAGTCCTTCTAGAAAATGCACCAAACTAGTTATGTTTGAAAATTTAATACAACAAAAAGTGTTGGTCTTGTTTATTTTGACTGAAGTTCTCATTTAGATCTATTTTTTAAATAAAATTTTACAGATACCGGTAGCTTCATAGATCATTCCCACCTCAAAATGTATATACAATTGCAACTGTTTTGACCCTGCTTTTAAAAAAAACACCAATATCAAAGAAAGACAACTATCAAATTGCCTTAATACACATAAAATCTATTCAGCAGAACTCTCTTCATCGTCCTGCTTAGATTAACAAAGAGAAGCCTTCAAAATTACAGCCACAGAACATCAGTCAGTGGAGAAGAGAGATTCCACCAGCCTCAAGCCTCCCACTTTAATTTGTAAACTTTAAAAAAAAAGCAGAAGAAATTACATTCCAACTTTTTTAAATGAAAAGATGGCTTTCATTTCTCTAACCGACCACATCACATCTATAAAAACCATCACCGTTGTTTAGGAATCTCAAAAGCAGCACGCAGCATGCATATTGCAGGGCATATAGAAAAATGAAATAATCAGTCAATCCAACTGAGATAACAACACTTCACAAGAGAACTACAATCACTTACTTGTTTTCCCTTGCTTTCCCACAGAGTTAAGTTTAATAATACAAGCAGCAGAGATCAGAATGCCTAAATTTAGATGCATCTTTTCTAGCCAGCTGTTTGCCCCATGTGCTATGGTGGTTAATGACCAAAGACTATGAAATGGATATGGACGGATGCATTCAAGAAGAGACTGGACCACTTGTCAGAAATGGTGTAGGGTCTCTTATTTTTGGGGGGTGGGATTGGATTAGACGACCTACAAGCTCCCTTCCAACTCTGTTATTCTATTCGATTTCATTGTATTCTAAATAAAAAAATGTTTTTGCTTATACTGTATTAAGAGATAAGAAACTGCTCCTGTCTTAAGTATAGAACTGCTAGTTCTCAAGTTTAGTTTAGACCAAGCACATCTAAATGGCTTCAGTGCAAAACGTGCAAGAAGAGCAACTTAGAAGGCAGAAGAAGTCTCAACTAGTGGGAGATTTCTCCTTGTGGTAAGGCGCACACGTAGTTTTTAGTTTAAATTTAACTGAAAAAGAAGTTTTAATTACCGTATATACTTGAGTATAAGCCGACTCGAGTATAAGCCGAGACCCCCAATTTCACCCCCAAAAACTGGAAAAAGTTATTGACTCGAGTATAAGCCGATCCGCCGTTCTGCAAGCCTGAATACACAGGAATACCCTGTGTGGCCGCGGCTCGTCGGCAGGTCTCCGTTCCTCCTGCCGACCTTTGGGGAGGTTTGGGCGCCTCCCCAAACCTCCCCAAACCTCGGCAGGTCTCCGTTCCTCCTGCCGACCTTTGGGGAGGTTTGGGCGCCTCCCCAAACCTCAGCAGGTCTCCGTTCCTCCTGCCGACCTTTGGGGAGGTTTGGGCGCCTCCCCAAACCTCGGCAGGTCTCCGTTCCTCCTGCCGACCTTTGGGGAGGTTTGGGCGCCTCCCCAAACCTCGGCAGGTCTCCGTTCCTCCTGCCGACCTTTGGGGAGGTTTGGGCGCCTCCCCAAACCTCCCCAAACCTCGGCAGGTCTCCGTTCCTCCGCGCAGACCTGCCGACCTTTGGGGAGGTTTGGGCGCCTCCCCAAACGTCCCCAAACCTCGGCAGGTCTCCGTTCCTGTTTGGGGAGGTTTGGGCGCCTCCCCAAACCTCCCCAAACCTCGGCAGGTCTCCGTTCCTCCGCGCAGACCTGCCGACCTTTGGGGAGGTTTGGGCGCCTCCCCAAACCTCCCCAAACCTCGGCAGGTCTCCGTTCCTGTTTGGGGAGGTTTGGGCGCCTCCCCAAACCTCCCCAAACCTCGGCAGGTCTCCGTTCCTCCGCGCAGACCTGCCGACCTTTGGGGAGGTTTGGGCGCCTCCCCAAACGTCCCCAAACCTCGGCAGGTCTCCGTTCCTGTTTGGGGAGGTTTGGGCGCCTCCCCAAACCTCGGCAGGTCTCCGTTCCTCCGCGCAGACCTGCCGACCTTTGGGGAGGTTTGGGCGCCTCCCCAAACCTCCCCAAACCTCGGCAGGTCTCCGTTCCTGTTTGGGGAGGTTTGGGCGCCTCCCCAAACCTCCCCAAACCTCGGCAGGTCTCCGTTCCTCCGCGCAGACCTGCCGACGTTTGGGGAGGTTTGGGGAGGCGCCCAAACCTCCCCAAAGGTCGGCAGGAAGAACGGAGACCTGCCGAGGTTTGGGGAGGTTTGGGGAGGCGCCCAAACCTCCCCAAAGGTCGGCAGGTCTGCGCGGAGGAACGGAGACCTGCCGAGGTTTGGGGACGTTTGGGGAGGCGCCCAAACCTCCCCAAACAGGAACGGAGACCTGCCGAGGTTTGGGGAGGTTTGGGGAGGCGCCCAAACCTCCCCAAACGTCGGCAGGTCTGCGCGGAGGAACGGAGACCTGCCGAGGTTTGGGGAGGTTTGGGGAGGCGCCCAAACCTCCCCAAAGGTCGGCAGGTCTGCGCGGAGGAACGGAGACCTGCCGAGGTTTGGGGACATTTGGGGAGGCGCCCAAACCTCCCCAAACAGGAACGGAGACCTGCCGAGGTTTGGGGACGTTTGGGGAGGCGCCCAAACCTCCCCAAAGGTCGGCAGGTCTGCGCGGAGGAACGGAGACCTGCCGAGGTTTGGGGAGGTTTGGGGAGGCGCCCAAACCTCCCCAAACAGGAACGGAGACCTGCCGAGGTTTGGGGACGTTTGGGGAGGCGCCCAAACCTCCCCAAAGGTCGGCAGGTCTGCGCGGAGGAACGGAGACCTGCCGAGGTTTGGGGAGGTTTGGGGAGGCGCCCAAACCTCCCCAAACAGGAACGGAGACCTGCCGAGGTTTGGGGACGTTTGGGGAGGCGCCCAAACCTCCCCAAAGGTCGGCAGGTCTGCGCGGAGGAACGGAGACCTGCCGAGGTTTGGGGAGGCGCCCAAACCTCCCCAAACAGGAACGGAGACCTGCCGAGGTTTGGGGAGGTTTGGGGAGGCGCCCAAACCTCCCCAAAGGTCGGCAGGTCTGCGCGGAGGAACGGAGACCTGCCGAGGTTTGGGGAGGTTTGGGGAGGCGCCCAAACCTCCCCAAACAGGAACGGAGACCTGCCGAGGTTTGGGGACGTTTGGGGAGGCGCCCAAACCTCCCCAAAGGTCGGCAGGTCTGCGCGGAGGAACGGAGACCTGCCGAGGTTTGGGGAGGCGCCCAAACCTCCCCAAACAGGAACGGAGACCTGCCGAGGTTTGGGGACGTTTGGGGAGGCGCCCAAACCTCCCCAAAGGTCGGCAGGTCTGCGCGGAGGAACGGAGACCTGCCGAGGTTTGGGGAGGTTTGGGGAGGCGCCCAAACCTCCCCAAACAGGAACGGAGACCTGCCGAGGTTTGGGGACGTTTGGGGAGGCGCCCAAACCTCCCCAAAGGTCGGCAGGTCTGCGCGGAGGAACGGAGACCTGCCGAGGTTTGGGGAGGTTTGGGGAGGCGCCCAAACCTCCCCAAACAGGAACGGAGACCTGCCGAGGTTTGGGGAGGTTTGGGGAGGCGCCCAAACCTCCCCAAAGGTCGGCAGGAGGAACGGAGACCTGCCGAGGTTTGGGGAGGCGCCCAAACCTCCCCAAAGGTCGGCAGGAGGAACGGAGACCTGGGGAGGTTTGGGGAGGCGCCCAAACCTCCCCAAAGGTCGGCAGGAGGAACGGAGACCTGGGGAGGTTTGGGGAGGCGCCCAAACCTCCCCAAAGGTCGGCAGGAGGAACGGAGACCTGGGGAGGTTTGGGGAGGCGCCCAAACCTCCCCAAAGGTCGGCAGGAGGAACGGAGACCTGGGGAGGTTTGGGGAGGCGCCCAAACCTCCCCAAAGGTCGGCAGGAGGAACGGAGACCTGCCGAGGTTTGGGGAGGCGCCCAAACCTCCCCAAAGGTCGGCAGGAGGAACGGAGACCTGCCGAGGTTTGGGGAGGCGCCCAAACCTCCCCAAACGTCGGCAAGTCTCCGTTCCTCCGCGCCCTGCCTGCCTGCTTCTTTCCGCTGCGGAAAGAAGCAGGCAGGCAAGGCGCGGAGTTTGGGGAGGTGCGCGCGCACCTCCCCAAACCTCCCCAAACTTCGGCAGGTCTCGGACGGCGGTGGCTTGGGAGAGGTGCGGGCGATCCCGGAAGCACCAAAGCCTCGGCCGCGCACAAGTCCTCGGTAAGTTTTTTTTGTTGACTGGAGTATAAGCCGAAGTGGAATTTTTCAGCCCAAAAAGTGGGCTGAAAAATTCGGCTTATACTCAAGTATATACGGTAAAAGGAATGTACAATCATGGACATTTGCAGAGTGGACATCTCTGCTACTGATGTTAAGTTTTGCCCTCATCATCTTCAAGGAGCTTGAGCAGTATAACAATATCTTTATAGTAATAATAAAATTGCATATGATGATAAATGGGGCTGCCCTTGAAATAAGTAGAAAGTTGCAGCTAGTCCAGGATGTAGCTGCACAGGCAATTTATTATTTTTTTTATGCCGCCCGTCTCCTCTAAAGGGCAACTCTGGGTGGCCAGAATATAAAAGACAAACAGAAAAATAATGTAAAAAAAATCTAAAGCTATGCAGATTAAAATTATACTAGATCCATTTGCCTTTGAACTATGGTGCTGGAGAAGACTCCTGCGAGTCCCCTGGACTGCAAGGCGATCAAATCAGTCAGTCCTAGAGATCAATCCTGACTGATCTTTAGAAGGCCAGATGCTGAAGTTGAAACTCAAATACTTTGGCCACCTAATGAGAAGGAAGGACTCACTGGAGAAGAGCCGAATGCTGGGAAAGATTGAGGGCAAGAGAAGAAGGGGACGACAGAGAAGGAGGTGGCTGGATGGAGTCACTGAAGCAGTAGTAAAAAGGTAAAGGTTCCCCCGTATGTGCGTGCTAGTTGTTTCCAACTCTAGGGGCCGGTGCTCATCTCCGTTTCAAAGCCGAAGAGCCAGCGCTTGTCCGAGGACGACTCTGTGGTCATGTGGCCGGCATGACTAGATGCCAAAGGCCCATGGAACGCTGTTACCTTCCCACCGCAGTGGTCCCTATTTTTCTACTTGCATTTTTACGTGCTTTCGAACTGCTAGGTTGGCAGAAGCTGGGACGAGTAACAGGCGCTCACTCTGTTACGCGGCACTTGGGATTCGACCCACCAAACTGCCGACCTTCTCTTCTGATCGACAAGCTCAGCATCCTAACCCACTGAGCCACCGCGTCCCTTTTTATTCTATTCTAATTCTATTCATGTCTTCCAATTTAAAGCCCCAAAGCTTTGCCCTCCTGTGCTTTAGCTGTTGCTGATAACAGCCTCCCTATCATCTCTACAAATGTTACAGTTGCACAAGCAAATTCTTCAGAAATACAGTACAGCTAGTCCTCAATGTACCACAATCAAGCCCCAAATTTTTGTTGCTTAAGTGAGACATTTGTTAAGTGAAGTTTGTTCCATTTTACAACCTTTCTTGCCACAGTTGTTAAGTGAAGGCTTGTGGTTGTTGCATTAGTTGCACAGTTCTTAAAGGAATCTGGCTTCCCATTGACTGTTTGTCAGAAGGTCACAAAAGGGGATCCCGTGACCCAGGGACACTGCAACGGTCATAAATGTGAATCAGTTGCCAAGTGTCTGAATTTTGATCACGTGACCACGGGGATGCTGCAACAGTCGTAAGGGTGAAAAATGGTCCTAAGCCACTTTTCCCGTGCTATTGTAACTTCGAATGTCACTAAATGAACTGTTGTTAAGTTGAGGACTACCTGCAAACGGTCTGTTTGCAAATTTTTTTTATTAAAAAAACCCTTCCTGCTTTGGGTGCCTTATGCTGGTGCATAAACAGGGTGTGTGGATTTTTCTTTATGTGTTTATTAAACCCATATTATCTGATATGGCAAAGATACCCACAAGCCCACGAAGATTTAAAAAAATGGCCCCAAGCCGACTCCTAAAAAAAAAATAACATTACATCCACATCACTTAGGTTTCCTAAAAATGATTTGAGTGCTGAGAGACGCTAAATTCCTCTTAGGAATAAATGGCAACTCGGATGGGAATATGTGTTAGGGAGGGGCGGTGAGGAGGAATTTTGCATCCAGATTTAAATTTCCCTTCCACCAAGAGCAGCTGTTGTCCTTTCGGTCTATTTTTCTTCACGAAAAATGATACCAGCTCTCCTAGCAATAGCCTTGCCTCGTTCAAAGGAATCCCATTCCATCCCATTCTTCACAATAGGTAGCCCTCAACGTATGGCCACAACAGAGCCCAACATTTCTGTCGCTAGGTGAGACATTTGTCAATTGAATGTGTCCTCGTTTTACGATCTTTCTTGCCACAGCTGTTAAGTGAATCACTTCGGCTGTTAATTTAGTAACAGGGTCGTTAAGTGAATCTGGCTGCTCCCCTTGACTTTGCTTGTCAGAAGGTCACGAAAGGGGATCATTTGACACACACACACACACACGAGTGCTGCAACCGTCATAAATATGAGTCAGTTTGCCAAGCCTCTGAATTTTGATCGTGTGACCCTGGGAATGCCGCAACGGTCGTAAGTGTGAAAAATGGTCAGGAGTCACTTTTTTCCCCAGTGCCGTTGTAACTTTGAGCAGTCACTAAAAGAAGCGTTGTACTTGCGCATTCCCCTTTTCAACCTGGCGCCTAATATTTGGGACGATAAAATACCCAGAAAATAACCTCGTTTCAACAGGTTTCCAATAATTGGGAGGGAGAAAAGAATAAACCAGTAGTCTCTATTCTACAGACAGTCCTCAGCTTATGAACAGATCTGGGACCAGAATTTACGTTACTAAGTAAGATAGTTGTAAGAGATTCCCCCATTGACTTTGCTTGCCGGACACCAGCTAGGAAGGTGGCAAAGGGTGACCCCAGGATGTGGCAACCATCCTAAACACATGCCACTTGCCAAGTTCATATTCATGACGGTTGCTGTGTCCCGGGGTCGCGTGATCCCCTTTTGTGACCTTCTGACAAGCAAAGTCAATGGGGAAGCCAGATTCACTTAACAACCAGGTGACTAAATTAACAACCGCAGTGACTCACAGTGTGGCAAGAAGAGAGGTCGTACAGTGGGGCACATGGCACTACTTTTTTGGCCACGTGACCGTAAGGATGCTGCAATAGTCCTAAGTGTGAGGACCGATGGTAAGTCACTTTTTTCAGTGCTGTTGTAACTTCAAACGGTCGCTAAATGAACGGTTGAAAGTTGAGGACCACCTGCATTTCCATGGAGGAACGTCACCTGACTGTTCTCTCCACAAGAAAACAACACAGCCAGGAACTGTTGGTAACTTCTTAGCCTTCCCACTTTATATCCAAACTCTTATAACTCTCCATTCTGCCCATTTTCTCATTTTTTTTTAAGTAACAAAGTTTGCAAAGAAGAATGGAGGAATAAAAAAACCTCACAGTTCTATAGATGTCAAAGCAACTGGAAATACTGCTCCAATAAAATGTCTATGGAGATTTTCAATCATCCACATCATGGTTGTTGCAAAAATGTTTTTTTTTACCAAAAGGCAACTGGACTTTCTTGGGGGTTTTTTTCCCTTTGAAAACATTTCGCTTCTCATTCCCGTTGCCTTTTGAAAAAAAAGTACCTTTGGGTGGTCCAATACAGGTACTCCTCGACTTACAACAGTTTGGTGACCGTTCAGAGTTACAACAGCACTGAAAAATGTGACTTACGAACGTTTTTCACACTTATGGCCTTTACAGCATCCCCATGATCATATGATCAAAATTCAGATGCTTCGCCACTGGTTCATATTTATGACGGTTGCAGTGTCCCGAGGTCACGTGATCCCCTTTTGTGATCTTCTGACAAGCAAATTCATTGGGGAAGCCAGATTCACTTAACAACTGTGTTACTAATTTAACAACTGCAGTGATTCCCTTAACAGCGGTGGCAAGAAAAGTTGCAAAATGGGGCAAAACTTACTTAACACATGTCTCGCTTAGCAGTGTCAATTTTGGGCTCAACAGGCGTTCTAAATCAAGGAGTATTCTGCAAAAGCAACTGAACTTCATCAATTTCCTGGTTATTCTTCCATACTAAGTTTAGCCCAATGATCTCACTGGAAAAGCCTCTGCACCACAGCTGATATAGAGCATCTGCTTTAAAGCAGCAGCTGCTGATGGGAGGTCTGGAAGCTTCTCATTTTCCTGGTGAATGAGTAAAACGAGTCTGGGTTATCCCAGGAAGCTGAAAATAGTAAATTCTTTCCTTCAGCAAAGCTTCCAGAAGTCCAAGGATGCTTTCTTCATTATTGTTCTATAAGCCGCCCTGAGTCTTCGGAGAAGGGCGGGATATAAATGGAATTAAAATAAATAAATAAATAAATAAATAAATAAATAAATAAAAGGAAGTACGTCATTGCATACATGATGTTTTTAATTGCTTCATTCTTGAACTGGAGTAAAGTGTCTTTGGACAATCTGTTTTTTTTCTTTTGGGTTACAGAACAAGATGAGGAATCTCCTCCTAAAAGTACAAAACATACTTATAACAGAATAACAGTTGGAAGGCACCTTGGAGGTCTTCTAGTCCAACCCCTTCTCAAGCAAGAAACCCTGTAACATTTCAGACAAATGGCTGTCCAATCTCTTCTTAAAAACTTTCTAGTGTTGGAGCATTCACAGCTTCTGGAGGCAAGTTGTTCCACTGATTGATTATTCTGTCAGGAAATTTCTCCTTAGTTCTAGGTTGCTTCTCTCCTTGATTAGTTTCCAATCCACTGTTTCTTCTACTTTACCAAGAGCTTGTTCCAGCTCAGAGAAAGAGATCCCAAAACTTAGTCATCATCTGGCGGACAAAATCGGTCAGATCCGGACCGGTCTGGACTCTGACTGGGCAGTCTGACGTGCAGGAATCGGATGGTCTTGAGCATGTTATCTGGACTGAGTTCAATCCTGTTTCCCCTGATGATGTGGATAGGATCATGGGGAGGCTGAGCACCACCACCTGTTTGTTGGATCCGTGCCCCTCCTGGCTGGTTTATGCGGCCCGGGAGGAGACACGAGGCTGGTTCCAGGCAGTAATAACTGCTTCTTTGAAGGAGGGTGTCTTCCCTGCCGCCTTGAAGGAGGCGGTGGTGAGACCACTCCTCAAAAAGCCTGCCCTGGACCCGGCTGTTTTAAATAACTATCGTCCAGTCTCCAACCTTCGCTTTTTGGTGAAGGTTGTTGAGAGTGTGGTGGCGCATCAGCTTCCTCTGTTGCTGGAGGAAACTGATTATCTGGACCCGTACCAATCGGGTTTCAGGCCCGGGCACAGCACGGAGACGGCATTGGTCGCGCTGGTGAATGATCTCTGGCGGGCTCGGGACAGGGGTTGTTCCTCTGTCCTAGTCCTATTAGATCTCTCAGCGGCTTTTGATACCATCGACCATGGTATCCTACTGCGGCGTCTCAGGGGGTTGGGAGTGGGAGGCACAGTTTTACGGTGGTTCTCCTCCTATCTCCTGGGCCGCTCGCAGTCAGTTGACGGGAGGGCAGAGACCCACCCCGAGGCCTCTTGTTTGTGGAGTTCCTCAGGGGTCGGTTCTCTCGCCCCTCCTGTTCAACATCTATATGAAGCCGCTGGGTGAGATCATTCGTGGTTTCGGGGTGGGGTATCATCAGTACGCTGATGATACCCAACTTTTTCTTTCCACCCCGGACCAACCCAGCGATGCCCTTGCCGTGATGTCCCGTTGCCTGGAGGCGGTCCAGGTCTGGATGGGGAGAAACAGGCTTCGTCTCAATCCTGCCAACACTGAGTGGCTGTGCATATCAGCATCTCAGGTTAACCAGACCATTCCACCTTTAACGATGGGGGGTGAGGTGTTACCCCCCGTTGATAGGGCTCGCAACTTGGGCGTTCTCCTTGACTCCCGGCTCAATTTTGAAGACCATATAGGAGCCGTGACCAGGGGGGCTTTTGCCCAGGTTCGCCTGGTGCGCCAGTTGCGACCCTACCTGGACTGAGATGCCTTACGCACAGTCACTCATGCGCTCGTGACCTCCCGTTTAGACTACTGCAACGCTCTCTACATGGGGCTGCCCTTGAGGACCACTCGGAGGCTTCAGCTGGTGCAGAATGCAGCCGCACGAGTTGTGATGGGGGTTTCCCGATACTCCCATGTAACGCCTCTACTCCGCGAGCTGCATTGGCTTCCGGTTGCCCTCCGGGTGAGATTCAAGGTGCTGGTGATGACCTATAAAGCCCTAAATGGCTTGGGTCCGGGATATCTGAGGGAACACCTGCTGCCAGCATCAAGTTCCCTTCGTCCAATGCGCTCCCACAGGGAGGGTCTGCTCAGGGTGCCGCCGGTAAAAGATTGCCGGCGGGTAACGCCCAGGGGGAGGGCCTTCTCTGTGGGTGCGCCTGCCCTCTGGAACCAGCTGCCCGTGGAGTTGAGGACTGCCCCCGACCTCCGTTTATTCCGCCGGGACCTGAAGACCTGGCTCTTCAAGCTCTCTGGCCCAGGCTGAGAATTTTAATTTTAATTTTAATTGGGGTTTTTATTCTCTCAGGGACTATTATAATCTTTTAATTGTTTTTAATTTTTGTATTTCCTGTTTTAATTCCCTGTAAACCGCCCTGAGTCCTTCGGGAAAGGGCGGTATACAAATCCAATTAAATAAATAAATAAATAAATAAATAAATAAATAAATAAATAAATAAATAAGGGAGCTTTCAGTAATCTGCTGGCAATCATGGGATTGGTAGTCCCAAAGGTGCTTTTTTTCAGGAGGCAACTGGACTTTCTTGTTTTTCTTTCTCCCATTTTACAACTTTTCTTGCCGCAGTTGTTAAGTGAATCACTGCAGTTGATAAGTTAGTAGCCTGGTTGTTAAGTGAATCAGGCTTCCCCATTGACTTTGCTGGGCAGAAGTTCGCGAAAGGGGATCACATGACCCCGGGACAGTGCAACCGTCATAAATATGAGCCAGGGGCCAAGTGTCTGAATTTTGATCATGTGACCACAGGAATTGCTGCAACAGTCGTAAGTGTGAGAAACGGTCATAAGGCACTTTTTTCAGCGGCGTGAGAAAATTTGAACGGTCACTAAATGAACGGTTGTAAATCGAGCACTACCTGCACACTGAGTGCTCTGTATCAGAGACAAATTCCTTCAATTCAATAGCTCCCAAAGGCAGCTGCCTGTAATTCCCAGGCAAGGAAAGCAAACGTTTTTGCCTCTTTCCCTCTATTCTCCCTGGAGATTCCAGGACTTTTCTTCCATCCAGGATTTTCTGCATTTTTTTTTCTTAAAAAAAACACACCAAAAAAACACTCCACTTTAAACAACTTCAATAGATTAAAACACAGTCTGCCCACCCATTGTTCACAGAAGGGAGGGGGAAAAATCCAGCGGGAAGCGAAGCATCACTTTTAAACGGCCCCACTTTCTATCTTAATAAATTGTGTATTATTAAAATTATTAATGTTTTCGCCTCAGACTCGACGGGCCGCACCCGTTGCTATGTCAACAGGGCCGCGGCCTGGATCGGCGAGGAAGAGAGTTCCCTTCCGCCCCGCCGTTGTTACCGGAGGGCTCCTTCCCTACCCTTTTCCCGGCGAACTCTCTCTCTCTCGGTCTGACTGTCTGTCGCGGAGGAGCTTCCGCGAAACCCCCGGAGCTTTTCTCCCTCTGAGCGCGGTGAGAAGAGAACCGGCGAGGCCGCGTTTCCATGACGACGCGACCAAGCCTGGCTTCAAACCCTCGCGCCGCTTGGCGCGCCGTTTACGTCAGTGCAGCGGTCCAATAAAACGCTGGAAGAGGAAGTAGGTTTGGCCTATATTATCCAATCAAAAAGGAGGAGGAAAACAAGCGGGAAAAAGACACACAGAAAGCGGCAGCGGCTGTCTTTAAAAGTCTATCTTTCTAGTGGTCTTCTTCCCGTCTGTCAAACTACTAAAGCCAATCATAATTCCATTCTCCAAATCGGCCACGCCTTCTATTATTGTCTCTCGCTGATTGGGTGGAGTCGACTAAGAAGGTATACCGTAAGAAGCAGGAAACATCGGTTTGTACTATCAGCGATAGCTGATTATGATTGGGTGAGAAGATGACCTCATTGAGATTGACAGGTATGAAAGCCAATAGAAAAAAAGTCTCAGTACTGCCGGGTTGTGTCTTGCCCAATCCGAAGCCTCCGAACTGCTGAACTTCAACTCCCACAAATTGACATCCCGCATAATCCTAGGCCCACAGGACCGTGGGATTATGGGAGTTGAAGTCCAGCTTTCCGGAATCTTCATGTTTTTTTTTTAGCAGAGTTGCTTGGACAGGTATGCCGGGTTGCTGCCTCGGGTGGTTCTCAATGGGGTCCGCCGGGCTCGCAGGAGTGTCTGGTTGTGCGTTGTTGTGTTGTGTTGTTCGGTTGAGCTCCCAATAAATTGTGCATCTTTTAGTGCAGCTGATTGCAATCACGTGCAGTTACTACTATTAATATTAAATATTAACATTAATATTAAAATATTATTAGTTGCTATTTGCTATTAGAATTGCAGCAAAGGAAGGGTTGCAAGGGGGAGGTGGCTCACAGCTTAACCTATAAAGGCTCCCAGAACCCCAGATCACAAAACTGAATTGGGAGGGAAGGTCTTGCATCGACTCCAACACAGCCCTTGTGGTATAGTAGTTTTACGTATGGCATAAGTAGATCCAGGTTCAAGACCACCTCCAACTATGGCCCTCAATGAGTGACTGTGGGCCATCATACACTTGTGAAAAGGACCAATAGAAGCGACCATTCGTAGCTCAGAGTTGAAATGTGGAGGGTGTTGTTTACTGATTGTTGGTCTAGTATTAGGTAGGTAGGTAGGTAGATGATAGATAGATAGATAGGTAGGTAGGTAGGTAGGTAGGTAGATAGATAGATAGATAGATAGATAATGATAGATAAATAGATAATGATAGATAGATAGATAGATAGATAGATAGATAGATAGATAGATAGATAGATAGATAGATAGATAGATAGATAGATAGATAATCAATAGAAGCAAATATATATATAGCTCAGGGTTGAACTGTGTAAAGATCAGGGCTTTTTTTCTCATAGAACGCTCAGAACGGAGTTCCGGCACCTTTTTTGGATGGGCGGGTTATATGACGTGTGAGTTCCGGCACCTTTTTCTTTTACAAAAAAAGCACTGGTAAAGATAATCCTTGAATTAACGACCACAATTGACCCCCAAATTTCAGTTGGTAAGTGAAACATTTGTTAAGTGTGTTTGCACCATTTTACGACCTTTCTTGCTATGGTTGTTAAGGAATCAATGTAGTTGTTAAATTAGTCAAACTGTTGTTAAGTAAAGCTAACTTCTTCATTGACTTTGATTGTCAGAAGGTCACAAAAGGGGATCATGTGATCCCGGGACACTGCAACCGTCATAAATATGAGTTAATTGCCAAGTGCCTAAATTTTGATCACATGAACATGGGGATGCTACAATGGCCGTAAGTGTGAAAACTGGTCATAAGTCACTTTTTTTTTGCTGCTGTTGTAAAACTATATAACCAGTTTTCACAATTATAACCATTGTAGCATCCCCATGGTCATGTGATCAAAATTTTGAACGGTCACTAAGTGAATTGTTGTAAGTCAAGGATTACCTCTATTCCTTGGTGATCTCTGAGCTTGGTTGTTTTCTTGCAGACATTTCATTATTCAACTAGGTAACTTCAGGGCTAGAAGGCAGTGAGGCAAGGAGGAGGAGGAGGACTGTCTAGTCCTTGGTGCTCTCTGAACTTGATGGTTTTCTTGCAGACATTTCATTACCCAAGTGGGTAACATCATCAGTTCTAGGACTTGTGAAAAGTGTTTAGTGAATGATGCTATTTCTTGCACATAGGCTGTGAGATGGCCTGCCCCTATCTCAGATCTTGCCATCTGCTAACACTGTTCCTTTGTGAATAGAATAGAATAGAATAGAATAGAATAGAATAGAATAGAATAGAATAGAATAGAATAGAATAGAATAGAATAGAATAGAAATAGAATAGAATAGAATGGAATGGAATGGAATGGAATGGAATGGAATATATGGAACAGAACGGAACAGAAAGAAAATATGGAATGGAATAGGAATGGAATGGAACAGAATAGAAAAGAAAAAATGGAATAGAATAGAACAGAACAGAATAGAAGCTGGAAGGGACCTTGGAGGTTTTCTAGTCCAGCCCTCTGCTCAAGAAGGAGAACCTGTGCCATTTCAGATAAGTGACTGTCTAGTCTCTTCTTAAAAATTCCGGTGATGGAGCATCCATGATTTCTGAAGGCAACTTCTGTTCCACTGGTTAATTGTCCTCACTGTTAGGAGGTTTCTCCTTAATTCCAGGTTGCTTCTCTCTTTGATTAGTTTCCATCCGTTGTTTCTTGTCCTGCCTTCGGGTGCTTTGGAGAATAGCTTGACTCCCTCTTCTTTGTGGCAGCCCCTCAAATACTGGAATACTGCTATCATGTCACCCCTATTTCTTCTTTTCTTTAGACTAGCTAGCCAAACCCAAGTCCTGCAGCCGTTCTTCGTAAGTTTTAGTCTCCAGGCCTATTATCATCTTAGTTGCTCTTCTGTGTACTTATTCCAAAGTCTCAACATCATTTTTGTAATGTGGTATCCAAAATTGGTTGCAGTATTCCAGGTGTGGTCTTCTTAGGATTTATAAAGTGGTACTAATACTTTGTGTGATTTTGATTCTGTGCCTCTGTTTATGCAACACAGGATTGCATTAAATTTTTTGGCTGCTGCTGCACGCTGCTGGTCTTTTGGGCAAGACCATCATGAGTTTAAGAGCCTGTGGCTTGATTATCTTCAGGAGGATGCCAAAGGCGTGTGCTACTGCTGCAACTGACAGCCACGTTGAGTACCTCCTTCTGCAAACCTCATATGGGACCCATCACTGGACACCCCCTAAAGGTGTGTTATTCACCCTGTTGTCTAAAATAGCCCTACAATTTCTTCTGGAGATTTTATTTTTTTTTATTTTAATTCCATTTATATCCCACCCTTCTCCGAAGACTCAGGGCGGCTTACAAGCTTAGCAGTAGATGGAGATGGAGCCAGTGAGATGTTCTGGGCTGGAGATCAACCAATAAAGAAAGCCTGCTGCCTGGGGAGCTCTGGTTAGGACGCTGAGCTTGTCGATCAGAAGGTCGGCAGTTTGGCGGGTTGAATCCCGAGTGCCGTGTAGCAGAGTGAGCGCGTTACTCGTCCCAGCTTCTGCCAACCTAGCAGTTCGAAAGCACGTAAAAATGCAAGTAGAAAAATAGGGACCACTACGGTGGGAAGGTAACAGCGTTCCGTGCGCCTCTGGCGTCTAGTCATGCCGGCCACATGACCACGGAGACATCCTCGGACAAGCGCTGGCTCTTCGGCTTTGAAACGGAGATGAGCACCGGCCCCTAGAGTTGGAAACGACTAGCACGCATGTGCGGGGGAACCTTTACCTTTACCTTTATCTTAAAGTCACCCAGGTTGAAAAACACTGAGCTACATTTCTGGCATCAGCTCTGGATCGACTCAACTCTCTGGAACTTTAATCATTTATTAGATTTTCTTTCCCCTTTACTATATATTTTATAGGTATCTCAAGGGGTCAAACATACCTAAAACTCCTTCCTCTCCTGCTTACCCTACAGCAGGGGTCAAACCTGGCCCTTTTATGACTCGTGGACTTCATCTCCCAGACTTCCTCAGCCAGGCACGTTGAGGAACTGGCCACAGGTCACTCAGCTGGCTATCAAAGCTAAGGCAGGACTAGAACTCACCGGCTCCTGGTGATTGGCCCAAAGCCACCTAGCATATCAAGAAAGCATGCGGGCTGGAGAATTCTGGGAGTTGAAGTCCACCCATCTTGCCATATTTGGACAACACTGCTCTAGAATCTCAGAGGGTGGGGAGGGGCTGCCCTGTTTTGAAACCCCTGCTTTGTCTTCTCTACCCCTGCTTTGTGTTCTCTCATTAGGCCATGTGGACCCAGGGGAAGATGACCTGCACACAGCCCTGCGAGAGACTCAGGAAGAGGCTGGCCTGGCCTCCACCCAGTTCAGCATCCTGGAAGGTTTTAAGAAGGAACTGAATTACGTGGTCAGAGGCAAACCCAAAACGGTGGTCTACTGGCTGGCTGAGTTGAAGGACCGGGACACGGAGATCAAGCTTTCTTCAGAGCATCAAGCCTTTCGCTGGCTGACCCTTAGTGAGGCCTGCAGACTTGCAGAATATGAGGACATGCAAGGCACCCTCAGAGAGGTTGATCGTTTTCTCTCTTCCAAAGAATAAAGGCTGGCCTGGGATGCAGGAACGTTTTAGCAGATGTTGCACCGCTGTTTTTTGTTTTTTTTTACTCTTGTAGCAATGTTTCTCAACTTTGGTCACGTTGAGGTGGGTGGACTTCAACTCCCAGAATTCTGAGCTGGCTTGTCTTCTTGCAGACGTTTCATTACTACCCAACTAGGTAACCTCATCCGTACTAGTGAGGTCGGAGTTTCCTCCCAGTTTATACAGGGCAAGCTACTGTTCATAAAACAGGAGCAAAATCCCCACAGTTAATATCACTGATGATGTTACCTGATTGGGTAATGAAATGTCTGCAAGAAAACAACCAAGCTCAGAGAGTACCAGGACCCCTCAGTTTCCTCCTACTCCTACTCCTACTCCCTGCAAGCCACACTCTCTTCTAGCACTAATGATGTTACCTAGCTGGGTCATGAAATGTCTGCAAGAAAGCAATCAGGCTCAAGAAATCACCGAGGACCAATCCTACAGTCCTCCTCTCCACAAACCCCACTCCTTTCTAGCACTGATGATGTTACATAGTTGGGTCATGAAACCTCTGCAAGAAAAAAAACCAGGCTCTGAGCACACCAAGAACCCCCCCCCCCCCACATACACACACATTCTGGGACTTAGTGCATACTTCCGGAGGGTGCCATGTTGAGGAAGGCTAACGCAGAAACAGTCTTTCTGGATTCATCCCAAAAGCCCATACAGATCAAGTTGGATCTTTGTTCTCTCCCTTTGATAGGTCTTCGTTAGTTGGGCCCTAAGCAGAAGCTCACTCAAAGGGCATGAGCCTAATGAGAAAAACTCCAAGCTTAGATGGAGTTAATCACAGGAGATTCCACACCCATCTGTGTTTCTGAGACTCCTTAGCCTGGGAAGACTTTTGGGATGAATCCAGCAAGACTAATCTACTGGAGGCTCGATTTATGGAAAAAGTCAAATCTGCAGGACTATAATAGCATAATAGTAATAATAAAGTTGGAGGGGACCTTGGAGGTCATCTAGTCCAACCCCCTGCTCAGGCAGGAGACCCCATACCATTTCAGACAAATGGCTGCCCAGTCTCTTCTTAAAAACTTCCAGTGTTGGAGCATTCACCGCTTCTGAAGGCAGGTTGTTCCACTGGTTAATTGTTCTCACTGTCAGGAAGTTCCTCCTTAGTTCCAGGTTGCTTCTCTCTCTGATCAGTTTCCATCCGTTGCTTCTTCTCCTGCCTTCAATTCTGTGATAGGGTGTCTCCTTTTGAGAAATTGGACTTGTCTTTAAACAGGCTTTTTATTTTATTCTGACACAGATTTAAAACAAAGCATCCTGTCAATCAACACTTTACAACAGAAAACCAAAAAGAAAAAGGGAAAAGTTTTGTTTTATACAGGAAGTCGTCGACTTATGACCACAACTGAGCGCCAAATTTCTGTTGTTGAGTGAGACATTTCTGAAGTGAATTTTGTCCCATTTTACGACCTTTCTTGCCATAGTTGTTAAGTGAACCGCTGCAGTTGTTAACTTAAGTCACCCAGTTGTTAAGCAAGTCTGGCTTCCCCATTGCCTTTGCTGGTCAGGAGGTCGCAAAAGGGGATCACATGACCTTGGGATACAGCAATGGATATACGTATGAACCAGTTGCCAAGCATCTGAATTTTGATCACCTGATCCTGGGGATGCTACAAAAATCGTAACTCTGAAAAATGGCCTTAAGTCACTTTTTTCTGCACTGTTGTAATTTTGGTCACTAAATGAGCTGTTGTAAGTCGAGGACTACCTATACACAGTTCTGGAACTTGGTCTAAACCAGGGGTAGGCAACCTTGGCTCTTTTATGACTCGTGGACTTCAACTCCCAGAATTCCTGAGCCAGCATAAAAGACCCAAGGTTACCTACCTCTGGTCTAAAACACTATGGTGTTTCTCAACCTTGACTACTTTAAGGTCGGGACTTCAACTCCCAGAATTCCCCAGTGTGGCTGGCTGGGGAATTCTGGGAGTTGAAGTCCACACACCTTAAATTTGGCAAGGATGAAAAATACTGCTGACTTATACTTTAAACTTGGGATAAAGAAAGCCCATCATTGTTAGTTACCTCAGTAGCTATGCTTGAAGAAATAAAGCACATTTAGTCCTAGGATAGGTTTTTGAAGCTCCTTCAAGCCTAAAGTCTCCAAGCTCTGAACAATTATTGTGGGTTCAGGTATGCTGAGTATAGACTAGGGCAGGGGTAGGCAACCTTGGCTCTTTTATGACTCGTGGACTTCAACTCCCAGAATTCCTGAGCCAGCCATGCTGAGGGGAAAGGGAGAGGTTTCCAAGCTGAGCCATGGTGGCTCAGGAATTCTGGGAGTTGAAGTCCACCAGTCATAAAAGAGCCAAGGTTGCCTACTCCTGGTCTAGGCCTAGGCCGCTTTATGACTCATGGACTTCAACTCCCAGAATTCCTGAACCACCATGGCTCAGCTTGGAAACCTCTCCCTTTCCCCTCAGCATGGCTGGCTCAGGAATTCTGGGAGTTGAAGTCCACGAGTCATAAAAGAGCCAAGGCTGCCTATCCCTCGACTAGGCAAATTACTAATTTTTCTCTGCATTCATACAATCACACACTGAGGGCAATGCCATATCACAACGGCTAGCATCACCTTACTTCTTAATAAATGTGGTTGCCAGCATGTTAACAGGAAGTGGATATCCATCCAACAAGCAAGTTAAATATCTCTCTGCCAATAAAAGCTAACCTCTTCAAGTTATGCCTGGGGACTCCGTAGCTTGTCCAAATAGTTTCCTTGTCAATAGTGCAGAAGATGCTGGACCTCGTTCTCTGAAATGCTTTTGCAATATCCTAATCTAGTCCTGAGCATAACAGAATAACAGAGCTGGAAGGGGCCTTGGAGGTCTTCTAGTCCAACCCCTGCTCAAGCAGGGGACCCTATATCATCCCAGACAAATGGCTGTCTGGTCTCTTCTTAAAAACCTCCAGTGTTGGAGCACCCACAACTTCTGGAGGCAAGCAGTTCCACTGGTTAATTGTTCTCACTGTCAACAAATTTCTCCTTAGCTCCAGGCTGCTTCTCTCCTTGATTAGTTTCCATCTGTTGCTTCTTGTCCTGCCTTCAGGTGCTTTGGAGAATAGGTTGACCCCCTCTTCTTTGAAGGGATGGCTATACTTAGAATCACAGGGCTGGAAAGGGACCTTGAAGGTCTTCTGGTCCAACCTCCAGCTCAGGCAAGAAACACTATACCATTTCAGACAAAGGGTTGTTCAGTCTCCTCTTAAAAATCTGCAGGGAACGAAGCACCCACAAATTCTCAAAGCAAGCTGTTCTACTGTTTAATTGTCCTCACTGTCTGGAAATTTCTCCTTAATTCCAGGTTGCTTCTCTCCTTGATTAGTTTCCATCAGTTATTCCTTGTCTGGCCTTCAGGTGCTTTGGAGAATAGCTTGACTCCCTCTTCTTTGTGATCACCTCTCAAATATTGGAAGACTGCTATCATGTGTCCTCCCCCCTTGTCCTCCTTTTCATTAAACTAAGGTAAAGGTAAAGGTTACCCCCCACATGCGTACTAGTCGTTTCCAACTCTAGGGGCCGGTGCTCATCTCCGTTTCAAAGCCGAAGAGCCAGCGCTTGTCCGAGAACGTCTCCGTGGTCATGTGGCCGGCATGACAAGACGCCAAAGGCGCACGGAACACTGTTACCTTCCCACCGGAGTGGTCCCTATTTTTCTACTTGCATTTTTACGTGCTTTCGAACTGCTAGGTTGGCAGAAGCTGGGAC
Source organism: Vipera berus (assembly GCF_964194415.1). Lineage (NCBI taxonomy): Eukaryota > Metazoa > Chordata > Lepidosauria > Squamata > Viperidae > Vipera > Vipera berus. The sequence goes on from NC_138203.1 coordinate 8,712,963, forward strand.
GAGTAACAGGCACTCACTCTGTTACGCGGCACTCGGGATTCGACCTGCCAAACTGCCTACCTTCTGATCGACAAGCTCAGCGTCCTAACCCGAGTCACCGCGTCCCTTCATTAAACTAGACACATCCAATTCCAGCAACTGCTCTTTATATGTTGTCATGGTTCCGATTAATGAGACAGTTCAAACATTGACATGTTTTAGAAGTCCTAATGGTGTCTCATTCAAGAATTATACCCAAGTCTGCCCTTGTTTGGTCAACATATAGTAGCTACAATGCACGTGTGAAGGCCATTTCATCTTCCTTGCTTTTTTTTTTTATGAAAGTCTACATCAGGGGTCTTCAAACTTGCCCCTTTTATGACTTGTGGACTTCCAACTCCGAGAATTTACAGCATTAACCTTGTGAAATCTCAAGCTTCCTCCTTCCGTTATATATTTAAGATGGACGGTATTTAATTTTTGTTTTAATTCCATTTATATCCCGCCCTTCTCCGAAGACTCAGGGCAGCTTACAAGCTTACAAGTATTTAATATTTATTTGTTATGTATATGTAGGGGTGTGGGTCTATCCATATGTGTATAAAGTATGGTTAGGTATGTGTCATGTATGTGTTCCACTTTGAGAGCGGGCAACTAAATTTCATTTTTTAGGTGTGCCGTTGTGCCCACAGTAAAAAAAATGACAAAGTTTATCTTATCTTCCTCAGCTAGGCATGCTGGCTGAGGAATTCTAGGAGTTGAAGTCCACAAGTCATAAAAGGGCCAAGTTTGAAGACCCACCCCCCTGGTCTACATCATAATCCCCAGGAGAAAAGCTATATAAATGCGAGCAAAAGTGCTCTGCTAGGAAAAACAGGATTTCAAGAGATTCCATCAGGAGAAGATGGAGCAGGTCAGCTAGTATGAATGGTCAAAGAGCGAGGTGGTGGTCCCATCTTTCCATTCGATCAAGATCTCACCATGCTTGAGCGAAGGAGAAGGTGAGGAAGGGATGATGTGCATCTTGGAGGTGGGGCTGACCATTCCTGGTGAAGGTTGGTGTTCCTCATAGTTCATCTGCCGGCTTTTCAAAGCTAACAACTTCTTCTTCCTGCAGCCGCCAAAGCAGACCCCCTTGAGTCACCCAGAGTGAGGTTATGGTGGCCATATAAACGTCCCGTAAATAAAGGATAAGAATTCCTCCCAACCCCACATGGCCCTAGCCTAGCACTTACTTTTTGGATTGGATATTGAACGTCAGGATGATTATCCCCAGGATGAAGGCCAGAGGACACAGGACAAGCAGGGTTGTTCTCCAGCTGAGACCTACAGAGGGGAAGAAGATCACAAGCACCTTCTCACCAAGAGTTGCAGAGTTGGAAGTCTTCTAGTCCATCCCCCTGCTCAACTAGGAGACCTTATACCATTTCAGAGGAATGCCTGTCCTATCTCCTCTTAAAACCCTCCAGTGATGGAGCACCCACAACATCTGGAAGCAAGATGTTCCACTGATTAATTGTTCTCATTGTTGGGAAGTTTCTCCCCTGCTCAAGCAGATAATGGAATCTGTGGATAACCTTTGGGGGAAACAGAGTGGTTATCTAAGCAACAATCAGAGAATAGCAGGACAACAGAACAACAGAATTGGAAGGTACCCTGGAGGTTTTCTAGTCCAACCCCCTGCTCAAGCAGGAAGCCATTCCACTGATTGTTTTCCCTGCCAAAAAAATTCTCCTTAGTTCTAGGTTGCTTCTGTCCTTGATTAGTTTCCATCCATTGCTTCTTGTTCTGCATGAAGGTCCTTTGGAGAATAGCTTGACTCCCTCTTCTTTGTAGCAGCCCCACAAATATTGGAACATTACTCCTAAAGCAAAAAGGGTTTGGCTTAAGATACATTTATGCTTAGAGACGATGATCAAAAAACAAATAGAATTTAAACCAGAATTGTTTCTCTTAGGAACGATAGACCCTAACTATGATAAGGAGAGCAGATACCTAATGTTACATGTATTGACAGCAGCGAGAATTATGTATGCCCAATATTGGAAAAATGAAAAGTCACCGACTGAAGAAGTATTAATAAAGAAAATATTGGATTGTGCAGAAATGGATAGATTAACCCTAGAGATTAAAGAGAAAGAGCATTCAGTTTATTACAGAACTTGGAATACATTTTATCAATGGCTAGATAAACGAGTTAGAGCAGGGGTGTCAAACTCAATTTCATTGAGGGCCGCATCAGCTTTGCAGTTGCCCTCAGGGGGCCGGGTGGGTGTGGCCTGGGTGGGCGTGGCCTACTGGGTGGGCATGGCTAGAGTGCGTATGGCCTACTGGGTGGGCGTGGCCAGCTCTACAGCGTTCGCATCAAGGGTGCCTATGGGGGCCTGGGCAGGAGTGGGACAGATCTGAGGGTCTCTGGCAGAAGGAGGGTCTCTGGGCCAGGGCCAAGGCAGTGGGGGCCGTTCCCTCACTGTTTCCAGGATGGCTTCGCGGGCCACATGAAACCACTTCGTGGGCCGGATCTGGCCCCCGGGCCTTGTGTTTGACATGTCTGAGTTAGAGAGAAAGGAATGCGATATGCAACTTTGAATTTATTTGACTAAGAATGTTATCATACATTGAAAATTTAGTATTGTTTTTGATAATTTATGATATCCATCAGTATTACTGTTAGCCTCATTATCTTTATATATATATATATATATATATATATATATATATATATATATATATATATATATATATATATATATATATATATATATATATATAGGGACGGGGTGGCTCAGTGGGTTAGGACGCTGAGCTTGTCGATCAGAAGGTCGGCAGTTTGGCGGGTCGAATCCCGAGTGCCGCGTAGCAGAGTGAGCGCCTGTTACTCGTCCCAGCTTCTGCCAACCTAGCAGTTCGAAAGCATGTAAAAATGCAAGTAGAAAAATAGGGACCACTCCGGTGGGAAGGTAACAGCGTTCCGTGCGCCTTTGGCGTCTAGTCATGCCGGCCACATGACCACGGAGACGTCCTCGGACGAGCGCTGGCTCTTTGGCTTTGAAACGGAGATGAGCACCGGCCCCTAGAGTCGGAAACGACTAGCACGCATGTGCGGGGGAACCTTTACCTTTACCTTTTAAATAAATAAAGATAATGAGGCTAACAGTAATACTGATGGATATCATAAATTATCAAAAACAATATATATATATATATATATATATATATATATATATATATATATATATATATATATATGTTTTCGTATATATACCCAGACAACATGCTGTTTGCCAAATATTGAATGTTATTGGGGGAAACCCCAACGCTTATTCTTAACCGTTACTCTAGGTAAAGGTAAAGGTTCCCCCACACATGTGTGCTAGTCGTTTCCGACTCTAGGGGCCAGTGCTCATCTCCGTTTCAAAGCCGAAGAGCCAGCGCTTGTCCGAGGACATCTCCGTGGTCATGTGGCCGGCATGACTAGACGCCAAAGGCGCACGGAATGCTGTTACCTTCCCACCGTGGTGGTCCCTATTTTTCTACTTGCATTTTTATGTGCTTTCGAACTGCTAGGTTGGCAGAAGCTGGGACGAGTAACAGGCACTCACTCTTTTACGTGGCACTTGGGATTCGACCTGCCAAACTGCCGACCTTCTGATCGACAAGCTCAGCATCCTAACCCACTGAGCCACTGTGTCCCTAACCCTATCCCAAATCCCCATTTCCCTATCTTCCCTTTTAACCCTATAAAAACTAATAAAAATTTTTTTCAAAAAAAAATATATTGGAACATTATTATCATTTTTTTAATTTTTTAATTCCATTTAATTCCATTTATATCCCGCCCTTCTCTGAAGACTCAGGGCGGCTTACAAGCTTAGCATCATGTCACCCTGAATCCTTTTCATTAGACTAGAGTCATACCCAATTCCAGCAACTGTTCTTTATACGGTTTAGTCTCCAACCCCTAATCATCCTTGTTACTCTTCTCTGCGCTCTTTCTAGAGTCTCCGCATCCTTTCTTTGCTAGCCATTGTTCTTCATCATTAGGGCGTTTTTAGTTTCCCCAACAATGTTCACTCTCTTTTTGGTTCATCAGATGCTACCGAAGACCAGCAGGGTTTGGTACCCATTTGCTCATCTCATGATGACCACTCCCATCCCCCAGCTGGATGATGGAAGACAAAAATAACATGTGCCAACTTTCAGCCCCACCTTTTCCCCTCTGAAGACCCCACAAAAGCTTCTGCTGGTCTGAGATCTCCTGTGCAAAGTACCATGATTTGTGAGTTGTGGCTTAGCATGTGATAAGAACCCAGGGGCTTTTGTTGTTTTTTTTACAAGCCAGAGTTAAAACAAAGGGTGGCATAATGAGATGTGGGAGTTTCTGATTGAGGGGAAGACTTTTCCATATTTCTGTATCTCCAAAGAAATTGGTGCCAGGTTGGCAGCGGATTCCAGACAGACAAAAAAAAATCCTCTTCTTTGTCATGTCGTAAAAGGATGACTTGTGGAACTTACTGCCACAGGATGTTAGGACTGTAAGCTTAGATGGCCTTCCAGAGGCTAAGATAAGAGCAGGAAGGAGAAGGCCTCTGGGGTTGGCTAGTTGTCCATATGGTCAAGCAACATATCCAAGTCAGAAAACTCTTCCAACCCACCAAAGTGACTTAGAAAAGAGGGATGTGTGCATGTGAAGCTTCCAGGTAGACTTCTCTTGTACAGGGAAGTTCTCAAGAAGATCCCTATGGAAGTATTGGTTTTTCTTAAAAAAAACTTTTTATGTCTGCAACCATCACAACGTCTCTTACTTTTAATATCCACTTTCTTACCTAGATTTGGGGGACCAGTAGCCTTCTCCTGATGCTTTTGATGTGGAGGATATGTTTCTGGAGTGAAAAAGAAGAAGACAGAATGGAACAAAAATCTCCTGAATGGAGAGCCAGAAAGAATCTCTGTTTACTGAGGCCAAACTGACACAACACACCCAGATGAATCTACCATGTTGTTTACTGGATTTCAAACTTCCTCACTGTGCACACCCTGCTGATGTTGGCAAAGCCATTGTTTATGGCTTAGTAAGTTGTATAAACCCAGAGCAGACACATCATTCTAAGTTATTGTTTCTTTCAACCACAGCAACAAACCATACTACGCTTCAACAATTGTGGATGGTTCAGCAAACCATGGTTTGACAAAAGGGCTTTGTGCAATATGTCGATGGAGACAGAAGCTGGGTGGTATTTATTTTTTATTATTTTATTTTAATTCCATTTATATCCCGCCCTTCTCCGAAGACTCAGGGCGGCTTACAAGCTTAGCAGTAGCCTTCATTCTATGTATATGCCTGCTTATTAGGACTTTCACACACACACCCCAAGCGGCATTATTACAAAGTCAGCTTAATTGCCCCCAACAATCTGGGTCCTCATTTTACCTACCTCGGAAGGATGGAAGGCTGAGTCAACCTTGAGCCTGGTGTGATGCGAACCTGCACTAATTGCAGGCAGCTGGTGTTACTTAAGGAGGCATTAGCCCACTGCTCCACCAAGGCTTAAATGGGGCTGCTTCAGACGCCCCTCAATTGCAGGACTCAGCCAGCTTCATTTGGGCCAGATGGTTAACCTAAAACTAGGGAGATGCAGCAAGGTGGATGTTCAACTGGTTTTGCAGCCAGACTCAAGAGAGTTGATGATTAATGGGACAAGAACAATGTTTCTCAGCCTTATCAACTTTAAGACGTGTGAACTTCAATTTCTAGAATTCTCCAGCCAGCACGGCTGGCTGAGGGATTCTTGAAGTTGAAGTTCACACATCTTAAAGTTGATAAGGTTGAGAAACACTGATCTTGAGGAACCTACAGGAGTCCTCCAGGCCCACATTTCCCAGAAATTCCTCAAGTTTGACCCAAGGAGGGTCTTTCTGACCTTGCCACCCAAAAGATGAGGTCCAAATGAACAAGAGCTACCCCACAGTATTTGGGAAGTTCACAAACTCTGGTTCCCAACATTGCTCTTGGGTCTTTACTGATCCCTAAGCCCGGCTGTAGAAGACGCCAGCAAAATAAAATGGGTTTTGCTTTTGACGAACAAGCACATTAAGCATCTTGTACGCCATGTCCCTTTTTTTAGGGCAGGGGCGGGGTCTCTAAATCTGGCAACTTTAAGACTTGAGGACTTCAACTCCCAGAATTCCTCTGCCAGCCACCCCAAGTTTGGAGAGCCCTGTTTAGGGAAATGAATATTTCAATGACTAACTCAGCTATGGTCCTGCTGTTGGTGGCTTTAAAAGAAGGCCACGCAGGTTTCAAGAAGACGTGGCAGCCAATTTTTCCTCATCAGTGGCTGAGATAGAGTTGTGGACATGACACCAGAGCAGATCAAGAAGGAGTGTAAGAAGGAGCGCTTCTGACTAAATTTTTGGACTCTTTCCCTGGACACCCCTTAGCATCAAGGCTCAGCTAGTTTCTCATTGTCTTGGTGGCACCTCCATACTCACTGTTATCTGCTTCAAGGTGTCTGTTGTTGGACACTGGAAGTCTGCTGGTGACATAGGACTGGCTTTCCAAATGGATCATTAAGAATGTCGTGGCCTTCACAGGAGGGGTGTGGATCTCTAGGGAACCAACTGTTTTATCTGCAAACAAAAAAGCGTTCTCAGAAGATTCAGAAATTCTATCTTTTCTTCAGTGCATCCAAGACACAGAGAGAACAGAACAGAAGAGAATTCTCTGTTGGCCAAGTGTGAATGGACATAAGGAGTTTGTTTCCAGTGCGTAAGAAGAATTGCAGGGTCCTTGGTGCTCTCTAAGTTTGGTTGTTTCCTGGCAGATGTTTCATGACCCAACTAGGTAATATCATCAGTGCTAGAAGGAAGTGGGGATGGGGGTGGAGAGGAGGAGGAGGAGGAGGAGGAGGAGGAGGAGGAGGAGGAGGAGGAGGAGGAGGAGAATTGTGGGGTCTTCGGTGCTCTCTGATCTTGGTTGTTTTCTGGCAGTCGTTTCATGACCCAACTAGGTAACATCATCAGTGCTAGAAGGAAGTGGGGATGGGGGTGGAGAGGAGGAGGAGGAAGAGGAAGAGGAGGCAACTATGGGTTCCTCGGTGCTCTCTGAGTTTGGTTGTTTTCTGGCAGTCGTTTCATGACCCAACTAGGTAACATCATCAGTGCTAGAAAGAAGTGGGGATGGGGGTGGAGAGGAGGAGGAGGAGGAGGAGGAGGAGGAGGCAACTATGGGTTCCTTGCTGCTCTCTGAGCTTGGTTGTTTTCTGGCAGACATTTCATGACCCAACTAGGTAACATCATCAGCGCTAGAAAGAAGTAGGGATGGGGGAGAGGAGGAGGAGGAGGAGGAGAAGGAGAAGGAGGATCACTGAGGGGTCCTTGGTGTTTTCTGAGCTTGGTTGTTTTCTGGCAGACATTTCATGACCCAACTAGTTAACACCATCGGTGCTACAAGAGAATGGGATTTTTTTCTCTCTATATGCTAGTGTGGCTTGTTCTGTCTGTTGGTAAGAATATTCTTGGTGATTCCTTGATTAGGTTTCTGTTTACCATTTGATTGTTTATTTGAGCTGAGAGTTCGCGTAATCATAGAAACCAAAAGAAGGCTATAAAATTGGGTGTGCAAGTGACGTTGCAACTTCAAATGGTTGCTAAACGAATGGTCATTAAGTGGAGGACCATCTTTATTCTTTGAAAACATCCATCTTTGGCTTACTTTCGGGTTTCCCCTCCAAGCTGTCCGAGGAGGGCCCCCTTGGCTCGCCGATTCCTGCTGCTCTCGCCAGCTCCTCCGTGGCACAGACGATTGACCCGGTGCCCGTCCTCCACTTGCTGAACCGGTCTTTCTCCCGGGAGAGGAAGGCGTGACGTCCTCCCAGCTTCGTGCTGAGATGAAGGCCATGTCCTTGTAAGGTCAGGTGGCCTTTCTTGCTGCACAACCACCTCTGAAGTGACCCCTCCCCACAAGGGTCCAGCTGGGCACCTGCCAGCTCTTCTGCGTCGGAGACAGCCAGGCACTCCCTCGTGTGTTGGTTGACCAGGGCCGAGGCAGCCCCATCCCAGCTCCACTGGTGCTGTGGGGAGTGCGCCTTGCAGTCGGACAGACTGACCCTCTCAGCCTTGTGAGGCGAGGCGTGGAGGCATTTCTGCAGACGGACATTTTGGATGAGGAAGCTGCGCCCTCCGAGATCTGGGGAGAATAAAGAAAGCATTATATTTTTCAAGGGATGGGAGGAGCAGGAGAGGGGAGTCTCTTTGACTAGTGTTTTCAGCCACTAGGACCATGGTGGCGAACCTATGGCACGCGTGCCACAGGTGGCACACAGAGCCCTCTCTGTTGGCATGAGCGCCGTCACGCAGTCCTAAGCCCTCAGCTGGGTTTGTGTGCAAAAAATAAAAATAAAAAATGGCGATCTCCATTTTGCTCTATGAGTTGATGGTGACCTAACCCTAACCCTAAGTGGAATTTTCTTCCAATGGGATTTTCCCATGTATTTTACCAGGAAACATAGATAAGGCAGCCTAGAAAAGTAAGTGCCCTCCTAACCATACCCAAGACTCCGAGTTTGTTGGCGATGTCCATTTTGCTCTATGAGTTGATGGCGACCTAACCCTAACCGTAAGTGGAATTTTCCTCCAATGGGATTTTCCCATGTATTTTACCAGGAAACATAGAAAAGTAAGTGTCCTCCTAACCATACCCAAGCACTCCAAGTTTGTTGGCGATGTCCATTTTGCTATATGAGTTGATGGTGACCTAACCCTAACCCTAAGTGGAATTTTCCTCCAATGGGATTTTCCCATGTATTTTACCAGGAAACATAGATAGGGCAGCCTAGAAAAGTAAGTGCCCTCTAGTGGACTCTAGTGGACTCTAGTGGTTAAGGCACCAGACCAGAAACTGGGAGATGGTGAATTCTAGTCCTGCCTTAGGCATGAAAGCCAGCTCGGTGACTTTGGGCCAATCACCAGGAGACAGTGAGTTCTAGTCCTGCCTTAGCTGTAAAAGCCAATTGGGTGACTTTGGGCCAATCCTAAGGAGACTGAGTTAAGGTATTAACAACAATTTCACTGATTCACTTAACAGCGATGGCAAGGAAAGTCACAAAATGGGGCAAAATTCATTCAACAGCTGTTTCCTTTTGCAAAAGAAATTTTGGCTTCAGTTGTGGTCGTAAATCGAGGACTACCTTATAAATTTAAATTAAAAGCAAGCAATGTCTTCGTCTTCCCTCCCAATCTTATCTCCAGTGACCTACAGTGTTTGGAGAAAGGGATCATACCAGTTCGTTTATCATTGGCACAGAGAGGGCAGTGCCACCAATGGTTAATGATTTATTTATTTTTTATTTTAATTCCATTTATATCCCGCCCTTCTCCGAAGACTCAGGGCGGCTTACAAGCTTAGCAGCAGCCTTCATTCTATGTATATGCCTGCTTATTAGGGCTTTCATACACCCCCCAAGCGGCATTATTACAAAGTCAGCTTAATTGCCCCCAACAATCTGGGTCCTCATTTTACCTACCTCGGAAGGATGGAAGGCTGAGTCAACCTTGAGCCTGGTGGGACTCGAACCTGTACTAACTGCAGGCAGCTGGTGTTACTTAAGGAGGCATTAGCCCACTGCTCCACCAGTGATCAAGTCCATTTCATTATCAATGATCAAGTCCACTTCATTATCAGCATTAATCCGTTTGCAGTTCTTAAATCATGAACGCTTTAGATACCTCGTGCCAGATGTGGAGAATACAGAATATGGAATGACAGAGTTGGAAGGGAGCTTGGAGGTCATCTAGTCCAACCCCCTGCTTAAGCAGGAGACCTTATACCATTTCATACAAATGGCTGTCCAGTCTCTTCTTGAAAACCTCCAGTGATGGAACACCCACAACCACAGGAGGCAAACCATTCCACTGGTTAATTGTTCCAGGGAAATTCCTCCTTATTTCCAGGTTGCTTCTCTCCTTGACTAGTTTCCATCCATTGTTTCTTCTCCTGCCTTCTGATGCTTTGGAGAAGAGGTAGACCCCCCCTCTTCTTTGCGGCAGCCCCTCAACTATTGGAACACTGCTATCGTATGTCACCCCTAGTCCTTCACTTCTTCTTTGTTCATTGTATGGTTTCCCCTAATTTAGCTAAACTATTCCTTATTTTTGACAATTCTAACTGGGTCTCATGGCCAGCCTAAGCTTTCTCCTAGAGAGCTGGGGCTCTATCGCAAGGATTTGATTCTCATAATTTTCTTGACAGGTAAGCCAGCTGGAGAATTTGACATCCGTCAAGATTTCGTGATTGGTTTGGATTTCAAATCTAGAGTCCCCCCTTCGGCTCTGCGGACTTCAAATTGCTCGTTTAGGATGTGCTGTTCACAACACTTTTCCCTGCCTCGATTTCCTCTTAATTCAAATAGCCTTTTCCTGTACACAGGAACTCACAAAGTCCCTTCGTTGCCAGGGGCAGCCAACCCACAAGAAAAGACACAGAAGTTTCTGCCCCTCACGAATAAAAACCAAACAGGGTTCCTTGAAAAGGAAGAAAAACATTTCATTCGTGCTTCATCGGATTGATAAGCAGAATTAATAGAAAATCAATTAAAGAAGCAACAGTGGAATAACACACTTACCCTTCAGCCAAGAAAGGAGAATTATCCATGTTAAGCTTCCCGTAAAAAGGGCCATTGTTGCTTGCCAAAGAAAGTGTGTGTATTTGTGTGTGCGTGGATTGGTGTGTGTGTTTGCACTTGAGGGATGGGATGCGGGGGGTGGGGGTGGGGTGGGGGATGCGGGGGTGGGGGGTGGGGATGGGGGTGAAAAGCAGCCTTCGAAAAGGACAAATTGTACCGCAGGGGAGAAACTCTGGTGAGCTTCTTTTCATTCCCCGAACTGGCTGCACTTTAAGAAAAGATGCTAAAGAGCAAAATGCATCATTTAAGAAAAGAAAACATTTTTTTTCTTGAATAAGAAGAAAAGCAAGGAGGGGGAGTCCCATCAGAGGAAGGGACCAGTGCCATGGGAGGCAGGGAGGGGTGGAATTGGGAAAGAAATGCCAAGTTTTCTTCTTTTTTTGCGGGATGTGTGTGTGTCCTTGCTACTCTCTGAGCTTGGTTTTCTTGCAGACGTTTCATGACCCAATTAGGTAACATCATCAGTGCTAGAAGGGAGAGAATGAGTTGCAAGGGGGAGTGGGGGGAGGAGGAGGAGGAGGAGGACTGTGGACTGCTTGGTGCTCTCTGAGCTTGATGGTTTTCTGGCAGCCGTTTCATTACTCAACTAGGTAACAACATCAGTTTCTAGAAGGGAGAGAGTGAGTTGCAAGAGGGGGGAGGAGGAGGAGGAGGAGGACTGTTGGGTCCTTGGTGCTCTCTGAGCTTGGTGTTTTTCTTGCAGATGTTTCATTACCAAACCAGGTAACATCACCACCATGTTCTAGAGCAGTATTTCTCAACTTAAGCGACTTTAAGAAATAAGGCCGGCTGGGGAATTCTGGGAAGTGAAGTCCACACCTCCTGAAGTTGCTAAACGTGAGAAACACTGCCAGATTTCACCAGCAGAGACCTCCCCAATCTCTCCAGGGGATTCTGCGCCCTGTGGCTTTGCATGCAATTCATATCTGGAGCTATTTCTGCATTCAACCACCCTCTGCCAGGACTCTCTGTTTAAAATGTCTTCCCCTTTTCCCTCTGTCCACCCCACCAGTTATTTCCATGGCCCAGCTATCCTGGCACATCTTCAGCTGGGAAAGATGATTGCATAACCATCCTTGATCAGCTGAGCTGCATAGAGCTGAGGGCAAGAGGACACTGACTTCGGCCAGAGAAGAGGGGGAGGGGAGAACGGCAAAGAAACCCCACGTCCAAGAACCAGGATCCACAAATTAGGTAACAACATCTGCATTCTGGTGTGTTTGTGTTCTCACCGTAGAAGACAGAGCTAAGCCTTTTGGCATAAGGGTATTCAAAAGCCTCACCCTCAGAGCTACAATTGAGCCTACGGTACTTTTTTTTTTAAAGAATAATTTTATTAATGTCGTTGATGTATGAAATACAAATAAAAAATAGTGGGAAAAGGGCGGAAGGGAAAAGGGGAGAGAGAGAGAGAGAGAGAGTGGGGGGGGGAAGAAAGAAAAGCATTGGCTCCTCTTTTTAGTCGCAGTAGAATAAAACATGAACATTACAGCCTCAACTTTTTTACTTGATGCAAATAGTCCTTGTAACCGTTCAAAGTTAAAACAGCACTGAACAAAGTCACTCGGGCCAGTTTTTCACTTACGACCGTGGTCACATGGTCAAAATTCAGATGCTTGGCAACTGGCATGTACTTACGGTTGCAATGACCCGGGGCCAGGTGATCCCCTTTTGTGATCCCCTTTTGATAAGCCAAGTCAATGGGGAAGCGAGATTCACTTAACAATTGGGTGACTAACTTAACAACTTTACTGATTCACTTAACAACGGTGGCAAGGAAGGTCGTATAATGGGGCAAAACCCACTTAACAAATGTCTCACTTAAAAGCTCAATTGTGGTCGTAAGTCGAGGACTGCCTGTAGAATAAAATAATAACGTTACAGCCTCAGCTTTTTATCTGTACGGGCTTAATGTGGACTAGCCATTCCTGTAACAATAAATTTACCTAATCCGCAAAACCCCAAGTTTCGTTTTCCTTTTCATCTCAAGGGCAAAATCCAGACTGATCCACTGGTTCTGCTGAAATGAAAACTCAGCCCTTCCATCGTCGTGGGAAAGGAGAACGGATGGAGAAGGAGCAGCAACCCAGCCAGATGCCTCCAGCATCCTCACCGTTTCGTTTGGTGGTGTGCGCCTTACTCCTAATGGGATTATTTCTAATAGCGGTAGCAGTTTGGTGTCCCTATGCCACTGTTTTCCAGAAGACAATGATAGTTGAAAAACTGGAGTTACAAAAGGATGGGTTCACCATCAAGAACCAGGATGGAGACATGATCTTCAGGTTGACCTTTCGGTCTGGGGTCCTTGACCTGGAATCCTGCTTCCAGGAGAAGGACACGGTAACTTGCAGTAGGACAGAGAAAAGAAAGATTCATTTCACTATCAGGGCAATTAAACCAAAGAGGACTGTGATCTGCTACTCCATCACCTGGGAAGAGTTTTTAGCAGACACAGTGGTGGACCACAAAATGTTCTGTGGAGATGCCCACTGGTATGGAGGCTATGAGATGAGTGTCCAGCATTGGCCAATCAAGCTGCCAGGATACCAGGAACCCATGCCTTATGTGAACAGCGATGTGTATTCTTTTCGGAACAGCTTCGGAAGTGTCCTGGAGAGATATTGGTTGTCCTCCAAAGCAGTAGCTATCAAGATCAACGACTCGGTCCCCTTCCACCTTGGATTCAATGCCACGGAACTATCTCTTGTTTTCCAAGCCAGGTACAAAGATTCTCCATACGGTTCTTTGCTGGAAAATCAAGCTTTTCCAAGGTTACGTTACCGTGTCTGCACAGCTCCAGACATGACTTCCACCCATAAATTCATGTCACAGAATTCTTTCAAGAAACCTTTGAAAGTCCCTTCGGAACAAATGTTCAGGTTTCCAATCTGGTCCACTTGGGCCCTTTACAAAAAAGAGATCGATCAAAAGAAAGTTCAGGAATTCGCCGAAATGATCCTGAAGCATGGCTTTAAAGCCAGCCATATTGAAATTGACGACATGTACACCCAGAATTACGGTGACTTTGACTTCAACGTCTTGAAGTTCCCTCACGCGGCAGAAATGTTTGAAAAGCTTAAGAAGGACGGATTTCAGGTTACCGTCTGGATCCACCCATTTGTCCATGAGACGTCATCAAACTTTAAGGTGGGGATCGAGAAACAATTTTTTGTCATGCAACGAAACAAGAGGTCGCCTGCCATGGTGAAGTGGTGGAATGGAATTGGTGCCATATTGGATTTCACCAACCCTTCGGTCAGAGGTTGGTTTCACACCCACTTAAAGGAACTTTGCTTAAAATACGGCATATCCTCGTTCAAGTTCGATGCCGGGGAGACATGCTATCTTCCCAAAGAGTTCACCACCTTTCAACCCTTTCCAGATCCCAGCACCTGGTCCAGGTGTTATGCAGAAATGGCCAGCCCTTTTCACAAATTGGCAGAGGTTCGCGTGGGTTACCAAACCCAACACATCCCATGTTTCGTTCGTATAATTGACCGGGATTCAATTTGGGGATATGAACTTGGGTTAAAATCCATAATTCCCACAGTTCTAAGTATTGGCCTTCTGGGATACCCTTTCATCCTGCCAGATATGATCGGTGGCAATTTTATGGCAGATAAAACCAACGGAGCTGTGCAAATTCCGGACCGGGAACTGTACCTCCGTTGGCTGGAGTTGTCTGCTTTCATGCCGTCCATGCAGTTCTCCATCCCGCCTTGGCTCTACGATAAGGAGGTCATCGAAATTGCCCTGAAGTTCACTAAGCTTCACGAATCCTTGGTGGCCCCTCTCCTGCTGGAACTGGCAGGGGAGATCACGACCACGGGGGATCCCATCATACGGCCCATCTGGTGGATCTCTCCTGGGGACGAGTCTGCTCACAAGATCGATTCTCAGTTTCTCATCGGAGACACCTTGATGGTGGCTCCTGTCTTGGAGATGGGGAAACAGGAACGAGACATCTATATCCCGGCGGGCAAATGGCAGAGTTACAAAGGAGAGCTGTTTGAGAAGACTCCTACCTTGATCACAGACTACCCCGTGGATCTGGACGAGGTGGCTTATTTCTTTTTGGTTCCTTAATATTCACAGGCCCAAATAGATTGAAATTCTCTTGAAATTCTCTTAGAATCATAGAAGCGGAAGAGGGCATATCGTTCAGTCTTCAGATGATGTGGACTTCACTCGGAATGTTTCTTTTTAGATGAAGAATTATTTTTTGCTCACAATCATTTTCCTTCACACACGGCAAATGCACTTTTTTGTGTGTCTCTTCATTCTGCTGAACCTTCACGGCTTACAATCTCAGCTGTCCATGATGGGGAAGAATTGTTATCTTAGCACAGCAGATGGGGCCATCAAGACCAGGGTGACTAATCAATGAATAGGCAACAAGGAAAGAAGGACAAATGAATGTCATGAGGCCTTAATCTCAACTTCTTCTCGGGAATATTTTGGATTTTCTTTTCCAGGGAGGCATTAGGTCACTAGGTAACATCATCAGTGCTAGAAGGCAGTGGCAATTGCTCTCTGTTTATGTAAATGGATTGCCCTGTGAGTGTTGGTGGGAGGCATGGTAGGTACCTTCCTTGATTAGGCTGTTGTTTATTGCTGGGTTGTTGATCTAGTATTAAGATAGATGTATGAGAGATAGATGATACATACATAGGTAAAGGTAAAGGTTCCCCCACACATGTGTGCTAGTCGTTTCCAACTCTAGGGGCCGGTGCTCATCTCCGTTTCAAAGCCGAAGAGCCAGCGCTTGTCCGAGGACGTCTCCGTGGTCATGTGGCCGGCATGACTAGACACCAAAGGTGCACAGAACGCTGTTACCTTCCCACCGTAGTGGTCCCTATTTTTCTATTTTCATTTTTACGTGCTTTCGAACTGCTAGGTTGGCAGAAGCTGGGACGAGTAACAGGCGCTCACTCTGTTACGCAGCACTCGGGATTCGACCCGCCAAACTGCCGACCATCTGATCGACAAGCTCAGTGTCCTAACCCACTGAGCCACTGCGTCCCTGATACATACATACATATATATGAGAGAGAGAGAGAGATGAGATTGATCGATAGACAGATAGATAGATAGATAGATAGATAGATAGATAGATAGATAGATAGATAGATAGATGATAGATAGACAGACAGACAGACAGATGATGGATAGATAGGGATAGACAGGTAGATAGATGATTGATTGATTGATTGATTGATAGATATCAATAGAAGCGAATATCTGTAGCTCAGGATTAAACTGTGGGGTCCTTGGTGCTCTCTGAGCTTGCTTCTTGTCTTACAGACATCTCATGACCCAACTTGATAACATCATCAGTGTTTGAAAGGAGGAGCTGGTGGGGGGTGGGAAGGAGAAGGAAGACGAGATCTGTGAGGTCCTTGATGCTCACTGATCCTGGTTGTATTCTTGAAGACATTTCATTAGCCAACTAGGTCAGAGGTCCCCAACCTTTTGGGCGCCAGGGACCGGTTCCATGGAGAAAGGTTTTTCCTCAGACCAAAGGGTGCGTGGTTTTGTGTGCTGCCTGCATCTCGTGGATGGGCCTTTGCTTGTTTGTGCAGACCGGTTGCTGGCATGCTGTGGTCCAGTACTGGTCCATGGACCGCGGGTTGGGTAAGATGATGTTACCTGAACTAGGTAGCATTATCAACAGCAGAAGGAGAACTGTGGGGTTATTGGTGGTCTCTGAGCTTCATTGTTTTCTCGGAGAGGTTTCATCACATAATATCAATTGAGGTGCCATCATACAGACAAAAAAGAAGACTTTTTGATGGTGATGATGCCCATAGTTTGAACCATTATCTTACCATATTTCAGGCACCAGGTCAAAGCAATTATATTACTTTAATTGACAATTATTACACTAGTTACTATTGTTTGTATGACTGTTAACTTTATTGGGATTTTCATTTTTATATATGCACCTTCCCCGTATCCATTTGAATGGAAGCCAAATCTCAATTTGGCTCCCAAAAAAGAGATGTTTTGGGACATAGCTTATATTTCTAGAGGGAGAGGGGGGTGTTAGTCCAGACCTCTGATTTTTTTTTTTACTTTTCATAAGAACATAGAAGAGAATGTGGAATGACATTTGTGGTTCAAAGAACAGCTTGTACACAAAAGAACAATGTGAAGAGAGCCAGCATTCGTGTTTTCCCATCTGGCAATCCGGTTTCCAACTGTGTACATTGTATTAAAAATATTAACTAATATTTAACCGAGGGATTATTCTCATAGGAACCATCAACTAGGGCACATTGCCTTACAGTCTTCTAAAATGGGTCTGTTTGGGTGTTCACCCATTGGTTAAAAATTTGGGGGACCATGGAATATAATGCTTAGGCTGTGTTCACCCAACATTCAAGGCTACACTAAAATGCCTTTATGTGTTTGAGGTCAATACGAGGTCTAAAGCAGCCCATCGGTGAAAGACTTTATTTATTGGTTTGCCACAACAAATGATGTGAACACTCCCATTGTGTTTTTTTTTAAATCCCATTTATATCCCGCCCTTCTCCGAAGACTCAGGGCGGCTTACAATCTAAAGCACAATGTGCTTAGCAATAGCCTTCATTCTATGTATATACCTGCTTATTAGGGCTTTCGCCCCCCCCCAAGCGGCATTTTTACAAAGTCAGCTTATTGCCCCCAACAGTCTAGGTCCTCATTTTACCTTCCTCGGAAGGATGGAACCTCTCAGCGGCTTTTGATACCATCGACCATGGTATCTTACTGCGGCGTCTCAGGAGGTTGGGAGTGGGAGGCACTGTTTTTCAGTGGTTCTCCTCCTACCTTCTGGAACGTTCGCAGTCGGTGTTGGCGGGTGGGCAGAGATCGACCCCGAGGCCTCTCGTTTATGGAGTTCCTCAGGGGTCGGTCCTCTCCCCTCTCCTGTTTAACATCTATATGAAGCCGCTAGGTGAGATCATCCGTGGTTTTGGAGTGGGGTATCATCAGTATGCTGATGATACCCAGCTTTTTATCTCGACCCCAAACCACCCCAGTGATGCCCTCGACGCGATGTCCCGTTGCCTGGAGGCGGTCTGGGTCTGGATGGGGAAGAACAGGCTTCAGCTCAACCCTGACAAGACTGAGTGGCTGTACGTGCCGGCATCTCAGGAAATTCAGATTATTCCATCTCTTACTATGGGGGGTGAGTTACTACCCCCCGTAGATAAGGCTCGCAACTTGGGTGTCCTGTTAGATTCACAGCTCTCCTTAGAAGATCATATAGGAGCTGTGACTAGAGGGGCCTTCGCCCAGGTTCGTCTGGTGCGCCAGTTGCGACCCTATCTGGACCTGGATGCCTTGCGTACAGTCACTCATGCACTTGTGACCTCTCGTTTAGACTACTGCAATGCTCTCTACATGGGGCTGCCCTTGAGGACCACTCAGAAGCTTCAGCTGGTACAGAATGCAGCCGTGCGAGTTCTGTTGGTGGTCTCCCGATACTCCCATGTTACACCTCTGCTCTGTGAGCTGCATTGGCTTCCAGTTGCCTTCCGGGTGAGATTCAAGGTGCTGGTGATGACATATAAAGCCCTACATGGCATGGGTCCGGATTACCTACGGGAGCACCTGCTGCCGGCGTCAACTTCCCTCCGTCCAGTGCGCTCCCACAGAGAGGGCCTCCTCAGGGTACCACTGGTCATAGAATGTCGACTGGTGACCCCCAGGGGGAGGGTGTTCTCGGTGGGCGCGCCAGTCCTTTGGAACCGCTTACCGGCTGAACTCCGGATGGCCCCCGACCTTCGCTCCTTCCGGCGTGATCTAAAAACTTATCTATTCGAACAAGCCGGCCTGGTCTGATGGGTTTGGGGTTTTAACATTGTTTTTAACTAACTTACTGCATCGGGCACAATCATTTAATTTTAAATCTTGTATCCTGTATTCTTATTTTTATTGCCTGTACACCGCCCTGAGTCCTTCGGGAGAAGGGCGGTATATAAATCAAATAAATAAATAAATAAATAAATAAATAAATAAATAAATAAATAAATAAATAAATAAATAAATAAATAATATTGCAGGCAGCTGGTGTTACTTAAGGAGGCATTAGCCCACTGCTCCACCAAGGCTATTTTTTATTGTTTGGTCGAAATAAAGATTGTCAACTTACAACTGATCACTTAGCAAAATAATAGAGTTGGAAGGGACCTTGGAGGTCTTCTAGTCCAACCCCCTGCTCAGGCAGGAAACCCTATGCCATTTCAGATAAATGGCTGCCCAGTCTCTTCTTAAAAACCTCCAGTGATGTAGCACCCACAACTTCTGGAGGCAAGCTGTTCCACTGGTTAATTAACAGAATAAGAGTTGGAAGGGACCTTGGAGGTCTTCTAGTCCAACCCTGTGCTTGAGAGGAGACCTCATATCATTCTTACAAATGGTTGTCCAATCTCTTCTTAAAAGCCTCCAGTGATGAAGCACCTACAACGTCTAGAGGCAAGTCGTTCCACTGATTAATTGTTCTCACTGTCAGGAAATCCCTCCTAGACTGAATCTCTCCTTGATTAGTTTCCATCCATTGCTCCTTGTCTGGCTTTCGAGTGCTATGGAGAATAGGTTGACCCCCTCTTCTTTGTGGAAGCCCCTCAGATATTGGAAGACTGTTATCGTGTTTCCCCTAGTCTTTCTTTTCATTACACTAAATATATCCAATTCCTGTGTTCTTTGTATGTTTTAGCCTCTAGTCCTCTCATCATCGTTGTTGCTCTTCTCTGCACTCCTTTTAGCATCTCAACATCTCTTTTGTATTGGGGCGACCAAAAGTGGATGCAGTATTCCATGTGTGGCCTTAAAGTGGTAGTAATACTTCACGTGATCTTGATTCTATCCCTCTGTTAATGCAGCCTAGCACTGTGTTGGCTTTTTTAGTATCTGCAGCACATTGCTGGCTCATATTTTAAGTGATTGTCCAGTAGGACTCTGAGATCCCTCTCACAGTTATTACTATTGAGAAAGGTATCATCTATACTGTACGTGTACATTTGGTTTTTCTTCGCAAAGTGTTAAACTTTACTTTTCTCTATATTAAATTTCATTTTGTTAGATAGCACCCATTGTTCAAGTTTGTCAAGATCCTTCTGTATCTTAAGCCTATCTTCTGGAGTGTTGACTATTCCTGCCAGCTTGGTGTCATCTGCAAATTTGATGAGTTCCCGATCTATCCCCTCATCCGAATCATTGATGAAAATGTTGAAGAGTACTGGGCCTAAAACAGAGCCTTGGGGTACCCCACTACTCACTTCCCTCCATGTAGATGCAGTTCCATTGAGGACTACATGTCGGGTGCGATTGGCCAGCCAGTTACAAATCCATCTGCTGGCAATGCTGTCCGTCCCACATTTTTCTACCTTATCAAGAAGTAGGTTATGGTCTACTTTGTTGAATTCACTTTGTGAGGTTAGTCCAAATTTCTGGAAAGGGACAAGTTGGGGAAAATTCATTTCATAGCTTACAAACTGATCCCCTTCAGTCCAAGTTAGACAACACTTGACAACCTATGATAGTTTCACCACTCACATTGATTAACAAGGATATGGAGAAGTTGGAGATGTTTAACACTAAAGAAAGGAGATTTATATGGCACACTCTGCCATATATCAAAAACATTTTGGAAGCAGCAGAACGCAGCTGCTGAGATCTGCAAGTAGGCATTGCACACTGCCCAGAGGCTAGCATACAAGGACAAATTATGCACTTTAAAAATTGCTTGGAGGTGGGAGATACTTCCAATGTAATCTACCGGATCCCCTGCATGGATTGCCCCTTTGACTATGTAGGACAAACGAGGAAGAAACTAACTACCAGACTGCAAGAACATGACTGAGTAATTAGACAAGGAGATCCAAACTCATTGGTAGCCTCACATTGTAATAAACAAGGACACACATTCAATTTCACAGGTACTAAGATTGTTGGATGAGCCAGTACAAAAACAGCCAGGAATATGATGCTAGCCTAGGAAACGGGCCCCTTGTCAGTCAACAGGAATGCTGAATTACCACCAGCCTATCAAATACTCAGGAGCCGAGGGCTTGGCAGCCCAAGGAAATGACAGCCAATTGCCAGCCATCAACGCACCAATCAGCCAATAGGAAGGCACCTCATAAACATGACTCACGGAACAGCCCAAAGTACGAATTTCAGTAGACAGAAATTCCCCAAGGATGGGATCCAGCATGAGTCCGAAAGCTCATAAGATTAAATCTCTGGTCCTAGTGATCAACCCAGATTCGATTTCACACCATTATCCTGGGACACGTATATTTGCCTTCATTCAAGAGGAGATTTACTTCTTTCCTAAAGTCGTCATTTCAAGTTTTTTTCCCCCCCCGCAGTTCCAAAATGAGTCAGGCTAGGTGGCATTAAAACCTTATTATTTATTAAACTTCAGATCCACCCGATACACAAACGTTCTCTGGACAGTTTGTAAAACTTCACCATTCACCATTGGCACGAATGAACGACTCAATGGGTTTTTCAAAATTTTATGACAAAGAAGGAAAACATAATTCCTTTCCATTTTCCCCCCTCCATGTTCCATAATTGTACGAACCTCCCTCTCTCTCCTGCCCCACTTGAATTGAATCAAATACTTTATTTGGCCAACTGGGATTAGAGCCACAAGAAATTTCATGGAAACTAAAATGTCATTTTTCCCATCTCTCAATTCAGTATCTCCAGACCAGGGGTGTCAAACTCAATTTCATTGAGGGTCGCATCAGCATTGCGGTTGCCCTCAGGGGGCTGGGTGGGTGTGGCCTGGGTGGGTGTGGCCTACTGGATGGGTGTGGCTAGAGTCCGTATGGCCTACTGGGTGGGCATGGCCAGCACTACATCGTTCACATCAAGGGTGCCTATGGGGGCCTGGGCAGGAGTGGGACAGATCTGAGGGTCTCTGGCAGAAGGAGGGTCTCTGGGCCGGGGCCAAGACAGTGGGGGCCATTCCCTCACTCTTTCCAGGTTGGCTTCGCGGGCCACATGAAACCACTTCGTGGGCCGGATCTGGCCCCCGGACCTTGTGTTTGACATGTCTGCTCCAGACTTTGCTTGGCTCTCGTCCTTCACCTCAGATTGCCAAAATTTCTACTTTCTTTTGAAAGTCCTAAATCTGCACAACTGTAAGAAGTGCAGATCCCTGGATGTGGGCAAGATGACCACAGGCCATCGTAGGTAGTCCTCAGCTTACAACAGCTCATTTAGCGACCAAAGTTACGATGCTGCTGAAAAAAGTGACTTACGACGGCCTTCCACACTTATGACCATTGCAGCATCCCCATGATCAGGGGATCAAAATTTGGACGCATGGCAGCTGATTCATTTTACGACTGTTGTAGCGTCGCAGGGTCACGCGATCCCCTTTTGTGACCTTCTGACAAGCAAATTCAACAAGGAAGGCAAATCAACTTAACCACCATGTTGCTAAACTAACAACTGCAGTGATTCGCTTAACAATGGTGGCAAGGAAGGCTGTAAAATGGGGCAAAACTCGCTAAGCAAATGTCTCACTTAGCAACATAAATTTTGGGCTCAATTGTGGTCGTAAGTCAAGGACTATCTGTAATCTTCTTGGACTCCTTGCCATCAGGAATTTGGCCTTCAGGAATTTAATTATGGTGAAATGAAATGTGAGGGGAAGATTGTCAAGACATCTGAGCTCAAGGAGATATGAAAATAATAGCTTACATTCGTTTTTCCTAGGATGGCATGGCTACCACAGAAGTACAGGTGGGTCAGTGGGAAGTTAAATCCCTTCCGGAATTCAGAAAGACAGAATCAGATGAGGAATCTTGCTAGGTTTAATCAAAACTTTAATAGTATCTGGAGTACATTAAATTACATTTGTCTTCCAGAAAAAGAACTCATAATTCTCCATTTTTGATACAGCAAGAATTGATTTTTTTCTATTGATAGAAGAGAATATTTGCAGTTCAGGGTTGGTCTATGGAGTCCTGGGTGTGCTCTGAGCTTCTTGCAGGTGTTTCATGACCCAACTAGGGTAATGTTATCAGTGCATGTAAAGAGTGGGGTTTTCAGAGAAGAGGAGGAGGAGAAATATGAGGTTCTTGGTGCTTTCTGAGCTTAGTTGCTTTCTTGCAGACGTTTCATGACCCAACTGGGTAACAACATCAGTGCTGGAAGGGAGGAGGAGGAGGAGGAGGAGGAGGAGGAGGAGGAGGAGGAGGAGGAGGAGGAGGAGGAGGAGGAGGAGGAGAACTATGGGGGGGTCCTTGGTGCTTTTGAAGGTTGGTGGTTTTCTTGCAGACGTTTCATGACCCAACTGGGTAACATCATCAGTGCTGGAAGGGAGGAGGAGGAGGAGAACTATGGGGGGTCCTTGGTGCTTTTGGAGGTTGGTGGTTTTCTTGCAGACGTTTCATGACCCAACTGGGTAACATCATCAGTGCTGGAAGGGAGGAGGAGGAGGAGGAAACTATGGGGGGTCCTTGGTGCTTTTGGAGGTTGGTGGTTTTCTTGCAGACGTTTCATGACCCAACTAGGGAACTTTATCAGTGCCGGAAGGGAGTGGGGTTCATTCTCTGTTTATATACTTGCCCTCTCATTGTTGATTTGGAGTGTTGTTGTTGGTTCCTTGATTGGGCTGTTGGGTTACTGTTTGTTTGTCTGAGTTGATCCTTGATAGTTGATAGTTCCTTGATGGGGATATTACTTCTTGATTGTTGGCCTCCTATTAATCTTGGTGTTATTCTCTGTTTGTGTAGGTGTTGAAGAGCTGTGTGTTTGGTCTTTATGCTTTCTCTTTAGCTTTTTAATTATCTCTTTTGAATGATGTGTAGATGTGGCTTATCTCAGTGTGCCTGTGGATCAACAGACAAAACAACGTAACAGTGAACAACAGCCTAATGAAGGAACCCCCAAGAAGAAAATAACACTCCCACCAACACTGACAGGGCAAGCCACCTGTATTTATTTAATTAAATTATTTAATTAAATTTTTATACCGCCCTTCTCCCGAAGGACTCAGGGCGGTGTACAGGGCAATAAATACAAAAACAGGATACAAAAGTTAAAAGCGATTAAATAAATGCCCAAGATTAAAACAATAATTAAGATGTATTTAAAACCCCAACCCTAACCCATCAGACCAGGTCAGAAACAGAATATAAACAGAAATAAACCCTCCCCCCTCCTAGCACTGATGAGGTTACCTAGTCGGGTGATGAAACATCTGCAAGAAAACAACCAAGCTCAGAGAGCACTGTCTTCCTCCATCACCCCACTCCTTCTGGCACTGTTGATGTTACCTAGTTGGGTAACGAGACGTCTGCAAGAAAACAGCCAAGCTCAGAGAGCACCACAGTTCAACCCAAAAGAGCTACAAATATTCTCTTCTAAACTGGAACTTACCAGATTTTGTGGGTGAAATTCCAACTGTATTGTGCAAGGATGAATTTCTATGGGTTAATTACCTGGATAAGAAATTAGCTAGCAGAGGGAGGGACAAACCAAACGAAACTCTCCCCAACAAATATTTTGGAGCTAAGAGTCCCAGAATTCCACACCACCTACTGAAGCAATCTCTAAACCTTTGAGGTGCAAAACTGAAAAATATTAGGCTAATCCACACAGCCTTTCCATTTTTCCCAAAGCCCAGAGCCAAGGAACCAGCCCAGGCCAGTAACCAAATCTACGTTGCCAGTTCATTCTTTGGATACCAGCCTCATCTGAAAAATAAGATATATCTCTGTATTTCTATAAATACATCCCTGCATAAATTCAGTGTATTCCCTTTAGGAGAACAAAGCTCATTTCAAATAATAGCTTATGGTATTTTAAAATTTAAGGCTAGGTTGTGCAACAGCTAAGGAGTCCACAGGGAGGGATTTGAAAAGTCAAGTTGCTGGTCCTGATTGTTTGAAGCCCAGTTCCTTTTTTACATGTACAGGTAGTCCTCAACTTACAAAAGTTTGTTTAGTGACTCCTCGAAGTTACAACAGCACTGAAGAAAGTGGCTTACGACCGTTTTCACACTTGCGACCGTTGCAGCATCCCCAGGGTCATGTGATTAAAAATGAGACACTTGGCAGCTGGCCTGTATTTGTGACAGTTGCAGTGTCCTGGGGTTGTGATTCCCTTTTGCGACCTTCTGACGAGTAAAGCCAGTGGGGAAGCCGGATTCCCTCAACAACAACGTTACTCACTTAATAACTTTGTTATTCACTTAACAACTGTGGCAAGTAAGGTCACAAAATGGGGCAAGACTCATTTAGCTGTCTCGCCTAGCAACGGAAAATCTGGGTTCGACTGCAGCCATAAGTCAAGGACTACCTGCTTGTATGTGTGACACATATAAAAATGGGGGGGGGGGTTGATCGTGTATTTGTGACCACCCTCCTGATCTTTTTTTTAACCTCTCCCTCCTGCAGACAGACTTGGTTGGAGCAAGATTAGATGCCTTGCAGATGCAAAAACAACACAGTTCATCCTGGCTGAGTTGACATTCGAACACACGTTGTGAAGCTTCCTTTCGCCGCTCTTTGAAACAGACTGGGAGCAAATCCTCATCAGCTTAAAGTAAAATTCCTCCTCTTTTTTTGCCAGCCCAAGACGTTAAACCATCCAGAAACACTAGGACAGGGGTCTTCAAACTTGGCCCTTTTATGACATGTGGACTTCAACTCCCAGAATTCCTCAGCCAGGCATCCTGGCTGAGGAATTCTGGGAGTTGAAGTCCACATGTCATAAAAGGGCCAAGTTTGAAGACCCCTGCACTAGGAGGTGAAAGGATTGGTAAATCACTTAAGGATTTTGGCATTACAAGCCCCACCATTTGAAAACAAAAAACAAAAAATGGAAGACAACCATTTTAGTGCAAACACACACAATTCAGAGACGACGTCCAAACAGGGTCTTTTGCTGCCATGTGCAAAGCTTGTGACAATACAGGCAGTCCTCAACTTACAACAAATTCATTTAGCGACTGTTCGAAGTTATAACAGCACTGAAAAAAGTTATCTATGACCGCTTTTCACGACTGTTGTAGCAGCCCCACGGTCATCTGATCACAATTTAGATGCTTGACAACTAACAGTTGCTGTGTCCGAGGGTCATGTGATCACCTTTTGAGACTTCCGCAAATCAGACCTAATGGTGAAGCTGAATTCATTTAAAAACTTAACCATGGCAGTGATTCACTTAACAACCGTGGCAAGAAAAGTTGTAAAATGGGGCAAAACTCACTTAACGACTGTCTCACTTAATAACAGAAATTCGGGGCTTAGCTGTGGCTGTGAGTGGAGGACTGCCTGTATTCCTCTCAACAGACTTTTTTTTGATCACATGGGCATCTGTCCTAATTCGAAGAATGAACACGCAACCGTGTCTTAATTTTCCCTTTTGACCCTCTGAACTGATTAGAATTATTTTGCGTTAGGATTATCAGAATAAGGCAAGGTGACTTTTGTGAACTTCAAAAGCTAGATGTGTCCAGAGAGGCAGCTTAGGAGACCCAGACAAAGTAAGCCACCTCGTCCAGATCCACGGGGTAGTCCGTGATCAAGGTAGGAGTCTTCTCAAACAGCTCTCCTTTGTAACTCCGCCATTTGCCCGCCGGGATATAGATGTCTCGTTCCTGTTTCCCCATCTCCAAGACGGGAGCCACCATCAAGGTGTCTCCGATGAGAAACTGAGAATCGATCTTGTGAGCAGACTCGTCCCCAGGAGAGATCCACCAGATGGGCCGTATGATGGGATCCCCCGTGGTCGTGATCTCCCCGGCCAGTTCCAGCAGGAGAGGGGCCACCAAGGATTCGTGAAGCTTGGTGAACTTCAGGGCAATTTCAATGACCTCCTTATCGTAGAGCCAAGGCGGGATGGAGAACTGCATGGACGGCATGAAAGCGGACAACTCCAGCCAACGGAGGTACAGTTCCCGGTCCGGAATTTGCACAGCCCCCTCCGTTTTGTTGGGGAAAAAATTTCCTCCAATCATGTCAGCGGATATGAATGGGTACCCCAACATGCTGATGGTCAGGACGGTGGGGATCAAGGATTTCAGGCCAAGTTCATAGCCCCACACGGAATCCCGGTCAATGATCCTGAAAAAACAAGAGATATTCTGCGATTGATACCCCACTCTGACCTCAGCCAGCTCATAAAACGGAATGGCCATTTCTGTGTAACGCCTGGACCAGACACTGGGATCTGACAACGGTCGGAAGGTGCTAAACTGTTTGGGAAGGTAGCTGGTCTCCCCGGCGTCAAATTTGAAGGAGGAGATGCCGTATTTATTGCGGAGTTGTCTCAGCTGGCTCTGGAACCAATCTCGGGCTGCAGGGTTGGTGAAATCCAAGATGGCGCCAATGCCGTTCCACCATTCCACCATGGCTGGCAGCCGTCCTGTGGGTTCCTTGATGAACAGCTGCTTCTCTATCCCCACCCCAAAATTCGAGGAGTTATAATTTATGAACGGGTGGGTCCAGAGGGTGATCTGAAAGCCTTCCTCTTTGAGCTTCTTAAAGGTTTCAGTCACATTGGGGAACTTGGCCGCGTCAAAGTCGAAGTCGCCGTACGCTTGGGTGTAGGTGTCATCGATCTCAATGTGGCTGCAGTTGAACTTGTACTTCTTGATGTTTTCTGCAAAACGCAAGAGTTTCTCCTGGTCGATGTCGTTTTTGTACAAGGCCCAGGTGGACCAGATGGGGTACCTGAAGGCATTCCTTGACGGTATCTTGGAGGGCTTGTAGAAGTACTTCCGCACCATGTATTTGTGGATGGAGGTGACGTCGGAACCTATGCAGACCCGGTAACTCAGCTCAGGAAAAGGCTGCTGACCCAATGGAGGTTTGTAAGGAGAGTTTTTATACCTGGCTTGGAAGACAAGAGAGGGCTCTGTGGCATTGAAGCCAAGGTGGAAGGGAACCGAATCGTTGATCTTGATGGCCGCAGCTTTGGAGGACAACCAATACCTTTCCAAAATGCCTCCAAAGCTGTTCCTAAAAGAATAGACGTCGCTGGTCACAAAAGGCATGGGTTCTTGGTATCCAGGCAGCTTGATCGGCCAATGCTGGACACTCATCTCACAGCCCCCATACCAGAGGGCATCTCCCCAGAACATTTTATGATCCACCACCGTGTCTGCCACAAACTCTTCCCAACGCACACGGTAGCAGATCACAGTGTCCTTGGGGGTGACAATCTTGATGAAGAAGTTGACTTTCCCCTTGTCGGACCGTGTGCAGGTTAAATTGGCCCCCTCCCGGGAGCAGGACTCAAGGTCCAGAAGCCCCGATTGGAAGGCCACCTTGAAGACCAGCTCGCCATTCTGGTTCTTGATGGTGAATCCATCCTGCCGCAAATCCATCTCCGCCGTCTTGAGCCTCTCTGCTTTCCGAAGGGAAGCCACGTAGTAGCACCATGCCACCACGGCGGCAATGAACAAAATAAGGCCCACCACGATGGCGGTAATCATGGGCTTCAGCTCCTTGGCTGGCTTCTGCTTCACTGGAGTGAAGTTATCAGGCAGGAAGGTATACATTGTCCCCTCTTATGTCAGATTGCTTCCCAAGGCAGCGCCAGTCTCTGATTTTGGGTGCAAAGTTGGAAACATAGGTGCTGGGTGATGGTCCACCTTTGCCTGGTTCTTCAAGAGTGGCCAGCCAGCTCATTCACCTCCTTCAACCAAGGCCTTCGTCCTATCTGAAAGACACTGAACGGATCGCCATCATCTGCCAAAAAAGAGGGAAAGACAAAAAGCTGAAGAAGGTTGAACAAAGGTCAGCTAGATATTCTCTTAATAGCCCACATTATCTTCTAAGACATCAAGAAACGATGATGTGTAACGGCTGAAACAAATTGGAGGGCCTAAAACTGACCTGCAGACAAACTACATTTTTTTCTTACAACAAAACTACCCACCTTGGGGTCAATTGTAAAGTTGAAAAATTGAAGGCAAAGAGCACCATGTGTGTCTCCTTGAACTTTCGGAGGAAAACTGGATATAAACCAGTTAGAACAATCAACCAGTGGAACGGCTGGCCTTCAGAAATTGTGGGCGCTCCATCACTGGAGGTTTTTAAGAAGAGATTGCACAGCCACTTGTCTGAAATGGTACAGGGTCTCCTGCTTGAGCAGGGGGGTGGATTAGACTAGATTAGAAGATCTCCCAGGTCCCTTCCAACCCTGTTGTTTTGTACTGTAATGTAGGTCAAGATAAAGACAGGTAGTCCTCAACTTACACCTGGTTGTTTAATTGGAGATTTTTGAGAAAAGACTGGGCAATCATTTGTCTTAAATGTTAGCAGTGGTGGCAAACCTATGGCACACGTGGCAGAGGTGGCACTCAGAGCCCTCTCTCTGTGGGCACGCGTGCCATTGCCCCAGCCCCACCTCCCCCCACGGCCTCCTCACCATCAGCCCCCCAGAGGAGAGTCACCTCCGAACGCGGTCTGCGCAAATCAGAGTAGTCAAGGACATGGCAGCTGGGCAGTGGGGACAAGACTCCGCCCTCACGGCCTGTCACGTGCAGATGATGCTGCGGGTCGCGGGCAGAGGGCATGGCCACCATGGCACTGCTGAGCTGCCTGGGTGATCTGCTGCAGCGGGCTGTGGAGGCGGCGGGTGGCCCTGCAGGTGGCCCTGCAGGTGGGTGGAGCACGGAGCAGGGGTGGAGTGGGCAGGGCAGTGGCAGAGTGGGCAGATGGTGGGGAGATGGGTGCGGGCCCAGGTTTGGGGCACTTGGTCTCTAAAGAGCTTGCCATCACTGTTATAGGGTCTCCTGTTTGAGCAGGGAGTTGGACTAGAACAGAGGTTCCCAACCTTGGGCCATGGCCCACTAGTGCACCGTGAGGGGTTTGCAACCAGGCCGTGGAAACGGCTAGCTAGCGTGCACGCACATGCATGCATCCTCACTGCGTGAGCAGCGAACAAGTGTGTGCATGGTCCATTTAAGTGAGAAGCAGGCATGCACGCACACCACTCACACAAATGGAGCTGCGCACACGTGCGCGTACTTACCGGCCACTGGCGTGGAACTATCCCCTCTACCCACCTCGCTGGTCACAAAGCCAGAAACATTGGGGATCTCTGGACTACAAGACCTCCAGAGACCCTTCCAATTCTGTTATTCTCTTAAATCTACCTAGCGAAGCAAGTTAACCAGGTTAAGTTAAAAACCAGCATTGGCCCAGTCTGGGAAGGTTGGTTAGCTTCTCTGAAATGATTCGTTTGCTTGGTGACTGGTTCATTGAAGTGGTTATGGTGGCTTGATTCTTGCAGTCATTCCAACAGATTTTCTCAAGAGTGTCTTTCTCATTACTAAGCAAAAATGTTGCATGGTGGGTTGGTCCAGCTATGACTCTATCAACACATGATCCTGTGTTTCTCAAATTTGGTCAGTTGAACATGGGTGGATTTCAGCTCCCAGAATTCCCTAGCCAGCAGCCATGTTGGGAGTCCAACTCTTCAATTCTGGGAGTTGAATTTCATGTATCTTTCAGTGTCCAAGGTTGAGAAACGCTGCTCTAGATCAGGGGTCCCCAATCTGTGGGCCCCAGTCCACCACTGACCTATGGGCCACGTGAGTGGCTGGCTGGTGTGTGTGTGTGTGTGCATGCACCTGAATGAGAGTACAGATAGTCCTCAACTTACAACCATATCTGAGCCCAAAATTGCTACGCAAAACAGTTGTGAGTTTTGCTCCATTTTGTGACCTTTCTTGCCACCGTTGTTAAGTGAATCACTGCAGTTGTCATGGTTGTTAAGTGGATCTGGCTTCCCAATTGACATTGCTTGTCAGAAGGTCGCAATACATGATCGTGTGACCCTGGGACATCTAACAACGGCCTGTAACAGATACTTTGTGCTTAATTGTGGTCGTAAGTCGAGGACTTACCTACAGTTGTGTAAAATGATTGTCAAAATATAGCCTATACAAGAAGGCTTGGTTTTTTGAATAACGCCAAAGAGAAGAGTTTGCACAAACTTCAACGGCCCAGGATCTTACAGCAAGAGCTACGATTGTTGATCTCAGCGTCTTCATTTTATGCTGATCCAAAATGACCAAGTCACGAGGGACCAGAAACTTGCCAATCACAGATCCCTTCTATAACTGGAAGAGTGTCTGACCCCAGCAAGCCTCAAGTTTCTGCCAGAATTGGGGGACCCTCCCTGCACAATGTCACAGCCAAATGCCACCAGCCAGAGCGGCACTTGTCTTTGCTACACAACACGGAGGCTTCTCCTGGCACGATGTCGCTTCTCACATTCTTGCAGCTGTTGCTTCGAACAGCAGTGGCAGCAGCTGCCAAGTTTGGGGTGCTAATCCATTCCACTAAGGCTGAATATTTAACTTTTCCACTTGGCTGGTGTCTCTCCTTTGGCCAGACACCAAGCTGAATACAGAAATGGGTTCTTGAATCATCGTCCTTGAAACACGTGCTGACACACCAGATGCCTTCACCTAACACCCTTCACCAGCTCTGGAGAAAAACTTAAAAAGAGTTTATATTTATTCAACTTGGTTGCAGTCACTGTGGGAAGAATTTAAACCCGTATATCACTGTGTCAGAAATATCTCATGTAGGGGAAAACATAGGTTAACTAACCCAGGTCTCCAACTGATTAGCAGCCTCTGAAATCCTTGAAAATTACAGCACACTTTAAAAACCACCTCAAGAATTAATTAAACACATATTTCAAATTGTAAACACATACAAGCAAACACACAACATTCGATTAACTCAATGTAAACATAATTATAATGCTTAGAGTTCAAACAAAGAGACTCAATCCACATCACGGGATTTAATCAACCTGTTGTCCAAGTCAGGACAACACACACACACACACACACTCCTCAAGCCCACACACCAAAGACCAGTTCCTCTATAAAACAGCCCTTTTTATACCTCATTTTTTTTGCTTTTGGGAATAAATAAACCTTTCCACACAGAGATTTCATTTTGATTTACTGTCGCGCCATCCGAACTCGAGTTGAAAGCCCATGTTATTCTTCTGACACCATCTTGGCTACAATGTGAGGGGTGCCGTGTTCCGAAGAACAGAGTTTGTTTACAGGTAATCCTTGACTTACAACCACTTGTTTGGCGATCACCATCACAATATTACTGAAAAAAGTGTTGTAACACGTGTCCTCATGCTTACAACTGTCAACGGTCACGTGCTCAGAATATGGAATTTTTAAAACTGGCAGGTAATTAGGAGTGTTGCGCTGTCCCTGGGTCATGTGATCGCCATTTGTACCTTCTCAGCCAGCTTCCAACCAAGCAGAGTCACTTAACAACCGTGTGACTCGCTTAACAAGTCAACCCTGACAAGACTGAGTGGCTGTGCATTCCGGCATCCCGGGACATTCAAAATATTCCATCTCTTCTTATGGGGGGTGAGTCCTTACCCCCCGTGGATAGGGCTCGCAACTTGGGAGTCCTCCTAGATTCACGACTTACTCTGGAAGACCATATAGTGGCCGTGACTAGGGGGGCTTTCGCCCAGGTTTGCCTGGTGCGCCAGTTGCGGCCCTATCTTGACCGGGATGCCCTGTGTACGGTCACTCATGCGCTCGTGACCTCTCGCCTGGACTACTGCAATGCTCTCTACATGGGGCTTCCCTTGAAGACCACTCGGAGGCTCCAACTGGTACAGAATGCGGCCGCGAGAGTTGTCTTGGGAGTTTCCCGGTACTCCCATGTTACACCTTTGCTCCGCGAGCTACATTGGTTACCAGTTGTCTTCCGGGTGAGGTTCAAGGTTTTGGTTATGATCTTCAAGTCTTTACATGGCATGGGTCCAGGGTACCTTGAGGACCACCTGCTGCCGGCGTCAACTCCCCTCCGCCCTGTGCGTGCCCACAGAGAGGGCCTCCTCAGGGTGCCTCCGGTCAGGGAATGTCGACTGGCGGCCCCCAGGGGGAGGGCCTTCTCTGTGTGCGCTCTGGCGTTATGGAACCAATTGCCGGTTGAGCTCCGGATGGCATCGGACCTTCGCTCCTTCCGGCGCGGGCTGAAGACCCACTTATTTGAACTAGCTGGTCTGGCCTGATGGGGAATATTAGGGTTTTAATGGGTCTTTTATTGTTTTTATTGTTATTGTAATTTTTAATTGGGCATTTATTTAATTTCTTTTTAATTTTTGTATTATTTATTTATTTATTTATTTATTTATTTATTTATTTATTGATGGGATTTATATCCCGCCCTATCTCCCGAAGGACTCAGGGCGGCTAACAACAAAACATATAATAGGTACAGAAATCAAGATAAAAATAAAATTGAAATCATCTGTGCAATAAATTAAAATTAAAGAATTAAAAAATAAATTAAAAATTCTAAATATAAGTTACGGTAATTAAAATGCCTGTCAGTCCAGGTCAGCCTGGTGGAACAGGAGTGTTTTGAGGCCGTGGCGAAAGGATTGGAGGTTTTGGGTCATCCGAAGCTCAGGGGGGAGCTGATTCCATAGGGCTGGCGCTCCCACAGAGAAGGCCCTCCCCCTGGGGGTCGCCAGCCGACATTGCCTAGCTGACGGTACCCTGAGGAGGCCTTCTCTGTGTGAGCGTACTGGACGATGGGAATTTGTTCCCGGCAGCAGATGGTCCTGCAAGTATCCCGGACCTAAGCCATGTAGGGCTTTAAAGGTAAGTACCAGCACCTTAAATCTCACCCGGAGGGCAACTGGCAGCCAATGCAGCTCACACAGGATGGGTGTAATGTGGGAGTATCGGGGTGCTCCCATCACAACCCGTGCAGCTGCATTTTGCACCAGCTGAAGCCTCCGGGTGGTCTTCAAGGGCAGCCCCATGTAGAGAGCATTGCAGTAATCTATACGGGAGGTAACGAGTGCGTGTGTGACTGTACGTAGGGCATCTCGGTCCAAAAAGGGGCGCAATTGGTATATAAGACGAATCTGTGCAAATGCCCCCCTAGCCACGACTCCAATATGATCTTCAAAACTGAGTCGTGAATCTAGGACACGGGTCAGCAACCCGTGGCTCCGGAGCCGCATGCGGCTCCCAGCCGCCCGGTGCGCGCGCACCTCTTCGAACGGGCAGTGGTGCACGCGCACCTCTCCAAATGGAGAGTGGCACCGCCTGTTTGGAGAGGTGCGCGCGCACCTCCCCGAATGGGCGGAGGTGCACGCGCACCTCCCCAAACCTTTGGAGAGGTGCGCGCGTACCTCCGCGCGAACAGGCAGAGGTGCCGCTCTTTGAGGAAGCTGCCGCGGCCCGTCTCCGAAGCTGCCGCTTTCGGCAGCTTTGCAGACGGGCCGCGGCAGCTTCCTCAAAGAGCGGCGCCCCTGCCCATTCTGAGAGGTGCGCGCGCACCTCTCCGAACGACCGGAGGTGCGCGCGCACCTCCCCAAACCTTTGGAGAGGTGCGCGCGTACCTCCGCGCGAACGGGCAGAGGTGCTGCTCTTTGAGGAAGCTGCCGCGGCCCGTCTCCGAAGCTGCCGCTTTCGGCAGCTTTGCAGACGGGCCGCGGCAGCTTCCTCAAAGAGCAGCACCCCTGCCCATTCTGAGAGGTGCGCGCGCACCTCTCCGAACGACCGGAGGTGCGCGCGCACCTCCCCAAACCTTTGGAGAGGTGCGCGTGTACCTCCGCGCGAACGGGCAGCGGCGCTGCTCTTTGAGGAAGCTGCCGCGGCCCGTCTGCAAAGCTGCCGAAAGCGGCAGCTTTGCAGACGGGCCGTCGCCGTCGGGCAACCGGGAACCGGTTCCATCTCACTTTAAAAAAAATGGCAACCGCGTGCGTCTGCGCATGCACAAAAAACCGTTTTGCGCATGCGCAAAACATTTTTGCGCATGCGCGTGCATGGACACACGCACGTGGCTCCCACTTTTTTTAATTTGTGATGGAACCGGTTCCCAGTGGCTCTTTTCCTTTTTTAGGTTGCCGACCCCTGATCTAGGAGGACGCCCAGATTGCGTGCTCTATCAATGGGAGGTAACATCTCTCCTCCTATAGTCAGAGATGGAACCTCTTGGACTAAACGAGATGACGGTATGTACAGCCACTCAGTCTTGGCCGGGTTGAGTCGAAGCCTGTTTTCTCCCATCCAAATCTGTACCGCTTCCAGGCAACGGGACATCACATCGAGGGCATCACTGGGTTGGTTCGGGGTGGAGATGAATAGCTGGGTATCATCAGCATATTGATGATATTTCACCCCGAAGCCACGGATGATCTCTCCCAGCGGCTTCATATAGATGTTGAACAGGAGGGGCGAGAGCACCGATCCCTGAGGCACTCCACAACTAAGAGGCCTAGGGCTTGACCTCTGCCCTCCTGCCAACACCGTCTGCGAGCGGTCCGAGAGGTAGGAGGAGAACCACCGCAGAACGGTGCCTCCCACTCCCAGCCCCTCAAGACGACGCAGTAAGATACCATGGTCGATGGTATCAAAAGCCGCTCATAGATCTAATAGGACCAGGACAGAGGAATAACCTCTATCTCGGGCCCGCCAGAGATCATTCACCAGTGCGACCAATGCCGTCTCCGTGCTGTGCCCGGGTCTGAAACCCGATTGGTACGGATCTAGATATTCAGCTTCCTCCAGGTTCAAAGGGAGCTGTCGTGCCACCACGCTCTCAACGACCTTCGCAAGGAAGCGAAGGTTGGAGACAGGACGGAAGTTGTTTAAAACAGCTGGGTCCAATGTCGGTTTCTTGAGGAGGGGCCTTACCACCGCCTCTTTCAAGGCGGCAGGGAAGTACCCCTCACTCAGTGAGGCATTGATAACTGCTAGTAGCCAGCCTCGTGTAACCTCCCGAGATGCATAGACTAGCCAGGAGGGACACGGGTCCAACAAACATGTGGCGGCACTTAGTTTCCCCATGATCTTGTCCACTTCATCCGGAGTCACAGGATCGAACTCTTCCCAAATGTACTCGGCCAACTTCATCGTTTTCCTCTCGTTAGACACTGCCCAGTCAGAGTCCAGACCAGCCCGAATCTGAGCAATTTTGTCCACCAGATATTTACTAAATTCCTCAGCCCGTCCATGTAGGGGGTCCTCTCCCGTCTCTTGACTTAAAAGGGAGCGGACCACTCTAAATAGGGTGGCCGGGCGGTTATCTGCGGACGCAATGAGGGTGGTGAAGTAGGCGCGCTTTGCCACCCTCATTGCCACAAGATAAGATCTAGAAAAAGATCTTAACTGTGTTCGGTCAGACTCAGACCGACTGGTTCTCCAAATGCTCTCTAGGCCCCTTCTCTGGCGTTTCATCTCCCGCAGGTCCTTGGAGAACCAAGGAGCGAGTCGGGATTTGCGCCGGGTCAGAGGCCGCAAAGGGACAACGCGGTCGAGAGCCTCCGAAGCAGCCTGTTGCCAGGCATTAACTAAGGACTCGACCGGGTTGTGGGAGAGGGAGGTGGGAATCGGTCCAAGCGCCATCTGGAATTTATCTGGGTCCATCAGGCGCCTGGGGCAGAACCACCTGGTCGGTTCCGCCTCCTGACAGCGGGGGGTGACGTGACGGAGGCCCAACCGCAGGAGGTAATGGTCTGTCCATGAAAGGGGTTGTGATGTTGGAGTAACCCCACCCAGTCCATTTAGCCATTGCCCAGAGACAAAAATAAGATCAGGCATGTTTCCTCCCTCGTGAGTTGGGTCCTGAGTAATTTGAGTCAGGTCCATGGCCGTCATGGAGGCCATGAACTCTCGGGCCACTTCTGATGCACTGCCCAGGGAAGGTAGATTAGAGTCTCCCAGTACCATAAGTTTTGGAAATTCGACCGCCAATCCTGTGCAGCTTGGAGAGAGGTATACCAGACGTAGGCCCAACTGACCACCAGGACCCCACCTTAAGAGGAGGGATTCACATCCGTCTATCTGAGGGGCAGTGGCCTCCCGCGGATGGAGCGTTTCTCTGATAACGACCGCCACGCCACCTCCCCTACCCTGAGCTCGAGGTTGATGTAGCACATGGAAACCTGGAGGGGATAAATCAGTCAGAGGGACCCCTCCCTCTGGGCCCAACCAGGTTTCCGTGATGCACGCCAGGTCTGCGTCCTCCTCCTCGATCAAGTCATGGATGAGGGGGGCTTTATTCACAACAGACCTGGCATTAAAATAGATCAGCCTGAGCTCAGGAGTCTGCCCTCCCTCTTCCCCAGGACAGCAGGTGAGAGCTAGAGGGCCAGAGCACGCCACAGCAAGAAGATAGCGGGGGCGTGATCTCAGATTACGATATGGCCCTCTGCTCATCCATCTGCTGCCATTCCCAATTACTGTGGGGATCGGTATCCCTAACCCATCCCCCTGGGTCACAAGACTCTCTCCGGCCCTCATATTGCCGCGGCCATTGGCCAACCTAGACTGAGACAGGTCCGGTAGGATCTTCCCTTCATTCTGCCGGGCCTGACCCTCCCCCCTCCCTAACCCTTCAAAAAAATTTAAAAGAAAACCCAAGAGCCTCTTTTTGGCGCCATGCCACCTCTCGGGGTCCCAGGACCCGTCATTAAGGAAACGGCGGCGTAGGTTTGATGGCCACATCTGAGAGAGGGGGGAAGCTCTCAGGGCATATATGCCCTGTTAACCGCCCTGAGTCCTTCGGGAGAAGGGCGGTATACAAATTATGAGACTGGACAGCCATTTGTCTGAAAGGGCATAGGATTTCCTACCTGAGCAGGGGGTTGGACTAGATGACCTCCAAGATCCCTTCCTTCTCCTTCTCCTCCTTCTACTCTTCCTTTTCCTCCTCCTCCTCCTCCTCCTCCTCCTCATTATTATTGTTATTGTTGTTGTTGTTGTTGTTGTTGTTGTTATTATTATTATTATTATTATTATTATTGTAATCATAATAATTTCAGCCCGAGATTGTAATATAGCTCACAGTTTTCAACCTCAGCAATTTAAAATGGTGGATTTTGCTTGCTGGGAAATTGTGAGAATTGAAACATACTCATCTTAAAGCAAGCTGGCTTGGGAATTCTGGGGATTGAAGTCCATCCATCTTAAAGCTGCTGAAACTGAGAAATCCTGCTTTAGATTAAACCCAACCAGTGAGGACAAACAGGTCTTCACATTCTTCACAAGTCCTGCCAACACGGACTAAACGAAGCCGTTCATCTCTTTAATTTTGTAGCTTCGGGGCTGCTTCCAAGGAATCTGGATGGCATTAAGAAGAGATCAGCCACCACAAAAGGACAGATTTTGCCAACTAAATGCTTGGAAGCCAAGCATTATTGACATAGCCTGGATTGATGGTGAAGAAAAAGCACCGGGTGATTGTTCTAAAGGTGTCACCTTTGAAAAACTGCCATTAACTGTGATCTCATCAATTAATAGAATAACAGAGACGGGAGGGACCTTAGAGGTCTTCTACTCCAACCCCCTGCTCAAGCAGGAAACCATGTACCATTCCAGCCAAATGGCTGTCCAATTTCTTCTTAAAAACTTCCAGTGTTGGAGCATTCACCACTTCCTAGAGCTGGGGTAGGCAACCTCGGCTCTTTTATGACTCATGGACTTCATGAGTCATAAAAGAGCCGAGGTTGCCTAACCCTGTGCTAGAGGCAAGCTGTTCCACTGGTAAATTGTCCTCACCTTAGTTCTAGGTTGCTTTTCTCCTTGGTTAGTTTGCATCTGTTACTATCTTGTCTTGCCTTCTTCAGGTGCTTTGGAGAATAGGTCGACCCCCTCTTCTTTGGGGCAGGTAGTCCTCGACTTACAACAGTTCATTTAGTGACGGTCCAAATTTACAACGGCATTGAAAAAAGTGACTTATGACCGTTTTTCACACTTACGACCTTTGCAGCATCCCCAGGGTCACATGATTTACATTCAGACGCTCGGCAAACTGACTCGTATTTATGACGGTCGCAGCGTCCCGGGGTCACGTGATCCTCCTTTTGTGATCTTCTCACAGGCAAAGTCAAGGGGGAAGCCACATTCCCTTAACTACCATTTGACTACCTTAGCAACTACTTAGCAACTAACTTAGCAACAGGAGTGCCCAACGATATTCCAGGGAGTGCAAAAACTTGGGTTTAGAAGTTTCAAAATTATAGTGCATACGCATAATTTGTGGCCGTCCTTTCGAACTTTTGTAAGGAGTGTGAGAATATATCAGAAGCATTCTAGTGGCGTGGGGTATAGAAAAGGTTGGGAGCCATTGAACTACAGTGATTCACTGTGGCAAAATTCACTTAACAACAGAAATTTTGGGCTCAATTGCGGTCATAACTTGAAGACTACTTGTTGTTGTTGATAGTTGCAAAGTCGTGTCCGACCCATCGCGACCCTATGGACAATGTTCCTCCAGGCCTTCCTGTCCTCTACCATCTTCTGGAGTCCATTTAAGCTCACGCCTACTGCTTTAGTGACTCCATCCAGCCACCTCATTCTCTGTCGTCCCTTTCTTCTCTTGCCCTCAATCTTTCCCAGCA
The DNA here is from genome assembly GCF_964194415.1 of Vipera berus. Lineage (NCBI taxonomy): Eukaryota > Metazoa > Chordata > Lepidosauria > Squamata > Viperidae > Vipera > Vipera berus. The sequence continues at coordinate 8,752,013 of NC_138203.1, forward strand.
TTAGGCTCTTCTCCAGTGAGTCCTTCCTTCTCATTAGGTGGCCAAAGGATTTGAGTTTTAGCTTCAGGATCTGGCCTTCTAAAGAGCAGTCAGGGTTGATCTCCTCTAGGACTGACCGGTTTGATCGCCTTGCCGTCCAAGGGACTCGCAGGAGTCTTCTCCAGCACCAGAGTTCAAAGGCCTCAATTCTTTGGCGCTCAGCCTTTCTTATGGTCCAACTTTCACTGCCATACATTGCAGCTGGGAAGACCATAGCCTTGACTATACGCACTTTTGTTGACAGCGTGATGTCTCTGCTTTTTAGTGTGCTGTCTAGATTTGCCATGGCTTTCCTCCCCAGGAGCAAGCGTCTTTTAATTTCTTGGCTGCAGTCCCCATCTGCAGTGATCTTGGAGCCCAGGAAAATCAAATCTGTCACTACTTGTAGATGGATGCTATTGCTATAGAGCTGTGCAGGAGCTTAGAAGAAACTGAAAAGGTGGTAATTGACGGCCCTGAGGACATGATGTCAGAAGTCATTGACAACAAATTGTGTTACTTGGAAAAACCCAGCTGCTTCTGCTTATTCGCCTCATAATTTCTGGCCATGAGTTCCTCTGACTCCCCAAGCCAAATATTGAGAAAGGCACGCTGGAGTTATTAATCCAGGTAGTCCTTGAGTTACGACCACAGTTGAGCCCAAAATTTACGTTGCTAAGCGAGACATTTGTTAAGTGAGTTTTGCCCCCATTTGACAACTTTTTTTTGCTACATTTGTTAAGCGAATCGCTGCAGTTATTAAGTGAGTAACATGGTTGTTAAGAGAATCTGGCTTCTCCATTGACTTTGCTTGTCAGAAGGTCGCAAAAGGAGGATCACAGGTCCCCAAAATACTGAGACCGTCATAAAGACGAGTCAGTTGCTAAGCATCCAAATTTCGATCACCTGACCATGGGGGATGCTGCAACATTTCTGAGTGTGAAAAATGGTCATAAGTCCCTTCTATTCAGTGCCGTTGTAACTTCGGACGGTCAATGAATGAACTATTGTAAGTCGAAGATCTACCTGTATATTAAGCCTCCCGATTTGATCTTCAGGCTCTTTCCAAATTCTTAATCACAAGTTTTGGCAACAGCCACTGGCTGACTGACAAAGCACAATGTCATCCCTCAGCTTGTGGCACGCGTGAAAACTCAAACGGCCCCACAGTGGTTGTCACTGTGACTGTTTAAAGAAATCTATATTTATTACATTTTGTCAAAGGAAATAAAACTAAAAAAATAAAATAAAAAAATAAAATAAAAAGCAGAAAAAACATACATCCATCAGTAACAACAACAAAAAAAGGGGGGGGGGGAATGGTATACAAAAAAGGGGGAAAAATATGACCCAAATATCAAATAAGCCCAACATTAAATATAGAAAAAATTCCACTCTGGTTGGATGCTGAAAGCAGAATAAAGGGGGGAAAAAACCCCTGATAAATTCTCTTCCCTTTACATAATGGCTTTGCAAATAGTTGTAAACTTTCTCATCCTTATTTATCAAGCAAAATACACTATCTAAACAAATATTTCAGATGTGCAGGTCTCTACCTAATAATCGACCCAACAATGTATATAAAAAGTGATTTTTTTTAAAAAAAAAATTCAAACAGGTTAGCCCAAATATAGGCAGTCCTTGACTTACGAGCTCAACTGAGTCCAAAATTTCTGTTGCAGTTTTGGAAAATTTGGGCGCAGTTGTGGTCATAAGTCACGGACTTACCCATACAATGCTGGCGCATTTTCACAGAGGCCACGCAACTGACTAGAAACACGGAGAAAAGTTCCTTTTTCCAGCATAATTGGGTTGCCTCCGATCGTGCCCGGGCGCCAGGAAGCAGAGCCAAGCTACAAGGAAGGGCAGATGAAGGTCTAGCTTTGCTCCTATTTCAGAGAAAAGGGTTTGCCAGGCCAGGAAAATCTTTGGAGGGAATAAACAAAGTCAGAGTCACAAAATAGCACTGAAACTCTAAATCCTTGCAAGCAAATTAATTTGGGCTTCTGGGAAAAAGTATGTTCCCCATTTGGGCTAGGCTTGCATAGTGTTGGCTCTCCTGCAATCCTAATGTGCTGAAAAATCTCCTTTCCCCCTCTTTTTAAAGCTGCATTTGAAGGAGAGTTGGAGTAGGAAAGGACTGGAACGAAAGAGGAACATCTTGTAAGCGAAGGCAGCCTGGGACAATGGGTCTTTCAGTAGCCCTTGGCTCCCATTGGCAGGGGGGGGATGCCAAAGTCCTGACCAGAGTCCCAAGCAGAGATAGATGAAAGATGAAAGACGTGTGTGTGTGTGTGTGTGTGTGTGTGTGTGAGAGAGAGAGAGAGAGAGAGAGAGAGAGAGAGAGAGAGAGAGAGAGAGAGAGAGAGAGAGAGAGAAAGGTAGGTAGGTAGGTAGGTAAGCAGGGAAATAGATGATAGATGATAGGTAGTTAATAGATGATAAATACAAGAAAGGTAAAGATATAGAGATAGATAGATAGATGGATAGATAGATAGATGGATAGAGATGGATGGATAGAGATAGATAGATAGATAGATAGATAGATAGATAGATAGATAGATAGATAGATAGATAGATAGATGATAAAAAGATAGAAGATAAATAGGTAAATAGGTAGAATGTAGATAACAGAATAGCAGAGTTGGAAGGGACCTTGGAGGTCTTCTAGTCCAACCCCCTGCTCCGGTGGGATACATTATACGATTTCAGACAAGTGGCTGTCCAGTCTCTTCATAAAAACTTCCAGTGTTGGAACATTCACAATTTCTGGAGGCAAGTGTTCCACTGATTCATTGTTCTAACTGTCAAGAAATTTCTCCTTATTTTTAGGTTGATTAGTGTCCATCTGTTGCTTCTTGTTCTGCTTTCAGGTGCTTTGGAGAATAGGTTGTCCCCCACTTCTTTGTGGCAGCCCTTCAAATATTGGAACACTGCTGTCATGTCACCCCTGGTCCTTCTCTTCATTAGATTAGACTTACCCAATTCCTGCAACCGTTCTTTATATGTTTTAGCCTCCAGTCCCCCCCTAATCATCTTTGTTGCTCTTCTCTGCACACTTTCCAGACTCTCCACATCTTTTTTATAACATGGTGATCAAAACTGGATGCAATATTCTAAGTGTGGTCTTACCAAGGCATAGTAGCATGTCTGAATGTAGTTATGGCATGGAACTAAAAAGCAGTCAGCTACACTGGCCTGGAAAACCGAGCTGGGATAGAATTGAGCAATAACCAGACTTTGGACCCAGATGTTGCCCAAACTATCTGCAGAGGCTGCCACGTTGCCTTTTTCGCCCCTCTTCCTCTCCCATGAAAGCCGCTGGTCTCCACCTCTCTCCTTCAACTTCCCCATAGAACAGAAGTCCCCAACCTTTTGGACACCAGGGATCGGTTACGTGGAGAGAGGTTTTTCCACGGACCGGAGGGTGTGTGGTTTTGTGTGCAGCCTGCATCCTGCGGATGGGGCTTTGCTTGTTTTTGCAGACCGGTTCCTGGCATGCCATGGCCCGGTACCGGTCCACAAACCAGGGGTTGGGGACCCCTGCTGTAGAAAGTAACCACCTGCTGAGGTCTGCAGTTAACACTTCACCGTCTTTGTGAAACAGAGGGGAGGCAAATATATTTGTTTTATCTTTCCTCCCACAAAAATGTGGGTGAAATGCCTCTTCCACTCCTATCAGAGCTGGTTTGAGTGCAATGTGACAGTGGCCATGTGTTCAGAATGAGTCAACTGGAAAATATCTTGCAAAAAAAAAAAGAAAGAATAAAAACTAGAAAAAAGAAAAAAAATATCTCAGGGGCTGCCCCAAAGAAGAGGGAGTCAAGCTATTTTCCAAAGCGCCTGAAAGCAGGATAAGAAGCAACGGATGGAAACTAATCAAGGAGAGAAGCAACCTAGAACAGGGCTTTTCAACCTTTTCACCCACTGCACCACTTTTAGGATATGGCAACATCCGAGTACCACCAGTCGCCTAGCAAGGTGTCAAAAACGTGATGACACCCCCCCAAAAAAGAAAAAAGTGATGAAGTACAGGTAGTCCTTGACTTACAACAGTTCGTCACTGTTCGAAGTTACAATGGCACTGAAAAAAGTGCCCCCCCAAGCCACAGCCGAGCAGGACACCTGCCTGCCCGCCCGGCGGCGCTCTTCCTCCTGTCCGAGGTTTTCATTGTTGTGAGCATTTCTCTTGAGGACTGGCAGCGGGGTGTGTGTGTTTGGTTTTTATTCCCCCCACCTCTTTGCTGGGTGGTTGCAGCAGGTTTTGGTCACTTCACATGACTCTGGGATACTGTGACCGTCATAAATATGAATCAGTTGCCAAGCATCTGAATGTAAGTCACAAGACCCTGGAGATGCTGCAACATTCCAGCTGATCAGCGCTTCTTCTGGGCTCAGCAGAAGCACCAGAATCAGCACCGAGCTCCAGCTGGATCCTGGCGCTGATCCTGGCGCTTCCGCTGAGCCCTGACAGCCCTGCAGCTCCAGCCGTCTCTCGCTCAGGCTTGTACGGTGCTGCCACCGGTTCATCTCATTCCCCTCCCCCGCTACCACTTTTCTAGGGTGGTTGCGTACCACCTGCCAGGTGCCAATGTACCACAGGTGGTACCTGTACCACTGGTTGAAAAGCCCTGACCTAGAACTAAGGAGAAACTTCCTGACAGTTAGAACAATTAAGCAGTAGAACAACCTGCCTCCAGAAGCGGTGAATGCTCCAACCCTGGAAGTTTTAAAGAAGAGACTGGACAGCCATTTGTCTGAAATGGTATAGGGCAGGGGTAGGCAACCTTGGCTTTTTTAATGACTCGTGGACTTCAACTCCCAGAATTCCTGAGCCAGCATGGCTCAGCTTGGAAACTCACCCTTTTCCCTCAGCATGGCTGGCTCAGGAATTCTGGGAGTTGAAGTCCACGAGTCATAAAAGAGCCAAGGTTGCCTACCCCTGGTATAGGATTTTCTGCCTGAGCAGGGGATTGGACTAGATGACCTCCAAGGTCCCTTCCAACTCTATTATTGTTATTATTATAACTAAGTGTCCAAGCCAAGAACCATATACAGGGAATCCTTGACTTACAACCATTTGTTTAGTAACCGTTTGATGTTACAACCGCACTGGGAAAAAAGTGACTAATGACAGTTTTTTACACTTATGGCCGTTGCAGCACCCTCACGGTCATGTGATCAAAATTCAGACGCTTGGCAACTGACTCACATTTATGACCGTTGCAGTGTCCTGGGATCAAGTGATCCCATTTTGTGCACTGTCTGAACAACAAAGTCAATGGGGAACCCAGATTCACTTAACAACCGTGTTACTAACTTAACAACTGCGGTGATTCACTTAGCAGCAGTGGCAAGAAAGGTCGTAAGATGGGGCAAAATTCACCTCACAGCCGTCTCACCTCAGCAATTTTGGACTCAATTGCGGTCGTAAGTCGAGGACTACCCGTAGGCGCAAGATATCTTCTTGCAAATATTTACTGCCTTCCAGCCTTTTTAATTAAATTTTTAAAAAATCTCAGTTTAATTCATGTAATTTAATTAAGGTGGTCTTTTAGGAGAAGCCAACCTCCCTTTTAATTAAAGGTGGTAATTCTTACTTTGGGCAATGACAGGAAATTTAAAACGCCCAGCGCTTACCTTGCTACCCTGTCCCCCCAAAACAGGAGGAAAATTAAAGATGGTGAGCAGAGGTGACTGTGAGGGTCCAAAAATCAAGATGGTGGTGGGCATGGCTGTGTGATCAAAATTCAGAATAAGAATTGGAAGGGATCTTGAAGGTCTTCTAGTCCAGCCCCCTGCTGAAACAGGAGACCCAACACCCTATAGTTGAAAACCTCCAGTGATGGAGCACCCACAACTTCTGGAGGCAAGACGTTCCACTGGTTAACTGTTCTCCCTGTCAGGAAATTTCTGCCTAGTTCTAGGCTGGTTCTCTCCTGGGTGAGTTTCCATTTGTTGCTTCTTATCTTGCTTTCTGGTTGCCTACATGAACACTGTTATTTTTTTTGTTTTGTTTTACATGCACTATGTGGGCTTTGATTGTGTAGGCATGAAGGCTATCTTGATTTGGTTTTTACTGATCTCTTGGAAAGATGTCCCTGATGGATGATGATGGCACACAACGCCAAGACTAAACTGAGATGGGTTTGGTTGTCTTTGACCCTCCTTATGACATTTGTGACCTAATGTGTCAATGTGGAAGGCTGGGATTCAGTGTTTCTCAACCTTGTCTACTTGAAGATGGGTGGACTTCAACTCCCAGAATTCCCCAGCCAGCATAGCTGGCTGGGGAATTCTGGGAGTTGAAGTCCACCCATCTTCAAGTGGCTAAGGTTGGAAAACATTACAGAAAGAACTCCTTCTTGTTTTCCCAAAAAGAACAAAGGCCCCTTGTAAATATATATTGCGAGACTGGAATGTGTGGAGGACAAACAGAGGGACGATCATTGCACAACTCAACACCTTTGCTGTTTGCACAGGAAGGAAAGCAAACCCCAGGCACCCACCTTTGTTCGACTGGGCAAAAACACCAAATATGTTTTCTTAATTGGCTCTTTTCCTCCCGGTTACTTCCCTGTTTCCTTTTAGAACATTCGTTCGTTCGTTCGTTCATTTATTTATTTATTTTCAGTTTGTTTGCTGCCCATCTGGCCACCAGACAGACTCTGACGAGATGTTCCAGTAATTCTCAAAAAAAGAAAAGGGGGGGGGGCGGGAAGAGGCAGCATCTGGAAATGGATTAACGATGATGTTACCCAGTTTGGGGAATGAAACATTTGCAAAAAAAAACAAAACCCCCACAACCAAGCTCACAGAGCATCAAGGACCTCAAGAGTCTTTGTCGTCGTCCTCCTTCGCTACTCTGTAAACCCTCATCCTCATAGCACTGATGATGATGTTACCTAGATTGGTAAAGTCTGGAAGAAAATCACCAAGCTCAGAAAGAACCCATTGGCCAACTTCCTACTGCTCCACTCTGCAAACCCTACTCATAGAATTGCTCAGAGAGCACCAGGACCCCACAGTCCTCCTCCTCCTCCTCCTCCCAAACCCCCTCCCTTCTTGCTCTAATGATGCTACCTACCGTATTTTCCGGCGTATAAGACGACTGGGCGTATAAGACGACCCCCCAACTTTTGAGATGATTTTCATGGGTTAAAAAGTCGTCTTATACGCCGGAAAATACGGTAGTTTGGATCATGAACCGTCTGCAAGAAAACCACCAAGCTCAGAAAGTACCAAGGACCCCTTAGTTCTCCTCCTCCTCCTCCTCCTCCTCCCCCAAGCCCCCTCCCTCTCCCTTTTGGCACTCAAAATGATACCTTTCTGATCCTTCCTAATTATGCAGTAGGTTAATTGCCTATTAATAGATGGTTTGGTACTTGTCTTCTTCCAAGATTTTTATAACTTCTTACTCCAGTCTACAGCTTTGGAAATTTCCTGGTGGTCTCCTATCCGATTTTTAATATCATTTTTATTGATGGCCAAAAGACCCATATATTTGTGGGGGGTTTTTTTTGGTTTATTCAAATTTTCAAGCTGCCTGACTCCATGACAAATCTCGGGAGGGGGGAGACTTGCAAATACAATGGTGTTGTTTTTTTTAAAAAAAAATGCAAATACAAAGAGGCACACAGCCAACCAGAACAGCAAACACCCAAATCTCAAAGGAAACATAACTACCTAGAATGGGATAATAAAATTTGCCCCTGCTCAATTTTTTACAGCTCCGCCAAGGTCAACTAGATGCCGTGACTTAGCCTGGCAAATTCTCAGCTATTTTGCAGCACTGGTGCCACCAATGTTTAACCCAGTTCTAAGAACCCATTCTTTCTTGTTTTTTTTTCCTTCATGCACTTTGGAAGTTAATGAGCTGTTAAATGGAGTTTGAGCTAAAGCCCTGTTTATTTTATTTTATTACACTAGAGGCAGGGGTAGGCAACCTTGGCTCTTTTATGACTGGTGGACTTCAACTCCCAGAATTCCTGAGCCAACATGGCTCAGCTTGGAAACCTCTCCCTTTCCCCTCAGCATGGCTGGCTCAGGAATTCTGGGAGTTGAAGTCCATATTTCTAAGGCAAGGGTAGGCAACCTTGGCTCTTTTATTGACTCGTGGACTTCAACTCCCAGAATTCCTGAGCCAGCATGGCTCAGCTTGGACACCTTTTCCCTCAGCATGGCTGGCTCAGGAATTCTGGGAGTTGAAGTCGACGAGTCATAAAAGAGCCAAGGTTGCCTACCCTTGCACTAGATGGCCTCTAGGTAATCCTTGACTTTCTACCACAATTGAGCCCAAAATTTCTGATGTTAATTGAGGCAGTTCTTAAACTTTGCCCTGTTTTATGACCTTTCTTGCCACGGTTGTTAAGCGAAATGCTGCAGTTAAGTTAGTAACTCGGTTGTGAAGTGAATCTGGCTTCCCCCACTAACTTCGTTGGTCAGAAGGTCCCAGAAAGTGTTCACAGAACCCTGGGACACTGCAACCGTCATAAATACGAGTCAGTTGCCAACCATCCAAATTTTGATCGCATGACCCCAGCATATTGCAACCATCATCAACATGAGACAGTTGCTAAGCGTCCAAATCTTTATCACATAACCATGGAAATGATGCAATGGTCCTAAGTGTAAAAAAAGGCAATGTTGTAACTTTGAACTATCACTCAACAAATGGTTGCAAATCAAGAACTAGTCCATGACTTACAACCGTTCGCTTACTTACCGTTCAAAGTTACAACGGTACTGAAAAAAGTGAGTTCCGACTGTTTTTCAGACTTACGACCGTTGCAGCCTCCCCATGGTCAGGTGAGCAACATTCAGACTGCTAGGCAACTGGCTCGTATTTATGACGGTCGCAGCGGCCCGGGGTCGCGTGATCCCCTTTTTTGCGACCTTCTGACAGGCAAAGTCAATGGGGAAGCCCAATTCACTTAACAACCGGGTCACTAGTGGTGAATGCTCCAACACTGGAAGTTTTTAAGAAGAGACTGGACAGCCATTTGTCTGAAATGGTATAGGGTTTCCTGCCTTAGCAGGGGGTTGGACTAGATGACCTCCAAGGTCCCTTCCAACTTATTATTATTATTATTACTAACTCAACAACTGCGGTGATTCACTTATAACAAACAGCAGTGGCAAGAAAGGTCATAAAATAAGAATTCACTTAACAAATGTTTCGCTTTGTAGGAGAAATTGTGGGCTCAATTGTGGCCGAACGCTCCTGTCTCAGTGAATCTGTGTTGCTGACTTCACCCCCCCCCCCAGCTTCCAAATCAGTTTTGCTTCTGCTCGGCTTCTGAAAAGCCGCTTGTCCTTATCTTCCAAAAGGAGAGAAGTCCCATCTGCCATGTGTTTAAAATATTGGGTTTAAAAATAAGGCTGGTAAAGGCTTCACTTAGCAGATACAGATGGCATTTCCTTTCCCTGGCGAGCGTGGGGGTGTCGAGGCTTGGCAGAGGCCCCAGAAGGAAAAAAAAAACACTTGGCCAAGAGACTGGGGGGGCTTCATTAAACTTTTGCTGAATTAACGTGGATGGGAAGGGTCAAGAGCTACGGGGCAACTTTCCTTCAGAGCAAAGTCTCTCAGCTTTGGCAGCTTTAACATGTGTGGACTTCAGTGTGTGGGATGGGCTGAAAGAAAGGGACTAGCCCAAGGGTAGGCAACCTCGGCTCTTTTATGACTCATGGACTTCAACTCCCAGAATTCCTGAGCTGACTCAGGAATTCTGGGAGTTGAAGTCCATGAGTCATAAAAGAGCCGAGGTTGCCTGCCCCTGGACTAGCCCCAAATGATCTAGCCAGCTTTTGTGCCTAAGGCAATACTAGAATTTGCCATTTCCCCGTGATTGGTCCAAAATAAGTGGTACCTTGCTCGATAGTAGCAACTGTGAGAGGGATCTCGGAGTCCCAGTGGAGAATCCCTTAGATATGAGCCAGCCGTGTGCTGCAGCTGCCAAAAAAGCCAACACAGTGCTAGGCTGCATTAACAGAGGGATAGAATCAAGATCACGGGAAGTGTGAATACCACTTTACAAGGCCTTGGTAAGGCCACACTTGGAATACTGCATCCAGTTTTGGTCACCATGACATAAAAAAGATGTTGAGACTCTAGAAAGAGTGCAGAGAAGAGCAACAAAGGTGATCGGGGGACTGGAGGCTAAAACATATAGGGAACGGTTGCTGGAATTGGGTATGTGTAGTTTAATGAAGAGAAGGGCGAGGGGTGACATGATAGCAGTGTTCCAATATCTCAGGGGCTGCCACAAAGAAGAGGGAGTCAAGCTATTCTCCAAATCACCTGAAAGCAGGACAAGAAGCAACGGATGGAAACTAGTCAAGGAGAGAAGCAACCTGGAACTAAGGAGAAACTTCCTGACAGTTAGAACAATTAACCAGTGGAACAACTTGCCTCCAGAAGCGGTGAATGCTCCAACACTGGAAGAGACTGGACAGCCATTTGTCTGAAATGGTATAGGATTTCCTGCCTTAGCAGGGGGTTGCACTAGATGACCTCCAAGGTCCCTTCCAACATTATTATTATTATTATTATTGTTGTTGTTGTTGTTGTTGTTGTTGCTATTGTTGCTGTTGTTGTTGTTATATCACCAAACTGGCTTTCATGGCTAAGGCGGGACTAGAACTCACCATGTCCAGTTGGTTGGCCCAAAGTCACCCAGTCAGCTCTCATGCCTAAAGTGAGACTAGAACTCACCATTTCCTGTTGATTTGCCCAAAGATACCCAGTTGGCTTTTGAGCCTAATGTGGAAGTAGAACTCATTGGCCCAGAGTCACTGAGTCAGTTTCATGTCTAAGGCAGGACTAGAAGTCACCGTCTCCTGGTGATTAGCCGAAAGTCACTCACTCGGCTGTCATGCCTAAGGCAAAACTAGAACTCACTCTTTCTTGATGATTGGCTCAAAGCCATTGTTGGCTTTCATTGCTAAGGCACGACTAGAACTCAGTCTCCTGATTTTTAGCCTGGTGCCTTTAACCACTAGACTAAGCTTATATTTTAACTTCCTTCTAGGAAAGATTAGAAATGGACATGGGACAGTTAAAAAGCTATTTCCTCTCTTGTTTCCTGCCTCCTCCCAGCCTACCCCGTGTGCAACAGGTAGAAAAATAAAAAATAAAATAAAAATCCTAAAAAAAAATATAATTAGCACTTGTAGGTCCTTATTGTGAACTGAGGGCAGGAAGCAATTACTGCATACTAAATTGTGAAATTTAAGAATCATAACCAACCAACCACAGCGAAACTGTCCTGGCTACTGTGATTTGCAACCATCTGACCGTGAGGTCTGAACTCTGGCAAAGAGCGAATGAACAATAAAGAACAAATTTCAGAAGGAGAAAGAGGAGAAACTGTGTTCCAGCCTGGAAGAAGTTGAAAAATCACGTCGGTGGCCAGAAAAAGACAAGCAGCCAGATGCGTCTTTGGAGAGTGAGATTTGATCAAATTAGCCAGCAGGGTTTGTTCACGCCATGTGAATTCTGCAGCTTGCAGGCTGGCTCTGCCAAGACACAATTGCAACCCATGTTGTGAAGCATCTTTGCGGGAGCAGATCACAGGAAAGGAAGCAAGTTGTGGCTTCGAGGTGTGTCTCTCCACCCACACAACCACCCGTTTTGCTGCCTGTAAGGGTTTCCGGGTTCAGCTTTGAAGTGACAGAGACTGTAAGGGAATGTGGAGATGGCCTTGGGGGAAGAAGGAAAGAGACACAGCTTGGGAAACAATTAGAGAAGAGAGGCAGGAGCCCCCAGTGGTTCAACAGTCAGAGAAGAAACTTGGGAAGGATCCACCTAATGCAGGGGTGTCAAACTCAATTTCATTGAGGGCCGCATCAGCATTGCGGTTGCCCTCAGGGGGCCGGGTGGGTGTGGCCTGGGTGGGCGTGGCCTACTGGGTGGGCATGGCTAGAGTGTATATGGCCTACTGGGTGGGTGTGGCCAGCTCTACATCGTTCGCATCAAGGGTGCCTATGGGGGCCTGGGCAGGAGTGGGACAGATCTGAGGGTCTCTGGCAGGCGGAGGGTCTCTGGGCCAGGGCCAAGGCAGTGGGGGCCGTTCCCTCACTGTTTCCAGGATGGCTTCACGGGCCACATGAAACCACTTCGCGGGCTGGATCCGGCCCCCGGGCCTTGTGTTTGACATGTCTGACCTAATGGATAGAATAGAATAGAGCTGGAAGGGACCTTGGAGGTCTTCTAGTCCAACCTCCTGCTCAAGCAGAAGATCCTATACCATTTCAGATGGCTGTCCAATCTCTTTTTAAAAACTCCAGCACTGGAGCACCCACAACGTCTGGAGGCAGGTTGTTCCACTGGTTGATTGCCCTCACTTGTTAGGAAGTTTCTCCTTAATTCCAGGTTGCTTCCCTCCTTGATTAATTTCCATCCATTAAATGTGGTGGAGGGAAGTTTGGCATGGAGGCTACGCTCATATGAAGAACAGCTCAGGGAGCTAGGTATGTCTCTAGCCTGTCAAAAAGAAAAGACTAAGGGCGACATGATAGCACCCAATATTTGAGGCATTGCCATAGGGAAAAGGGGATTGACCTATTCTCCAAAGCACCTGTGGGCAGGACAAGAACTAATGGGTGGAAGCTTATGGAAGAGAGATCCATTCTGGGAGAAATTTCCTGACAGTGAGAACAACTATTAAATGGAATAGCTTGCCTCCCAGAGTTGGGCATGGTCCACCAATGGAGGTTTTCAAAAGTAGACTGGACAACCATTTGACCTGGATGGTATAAAGCAGCGGTCCCCAACCTTTTTGACTCTGGGGACTGGCGGCAATAGGGGAGGCAGTGGGGGGGGAGAAAAGGGATGGTTTCATGTCTGTGCATACCTCTTGCGCAAAGGCAACTTTGTGAGATAGTTATACGTCATGGATGGTCGTTAAACAGCTCACAGAGGGTAGTGAGCACAGCACAAGACATTGTGGGCTGTTCCCTGACACCACTGGATGACCTCGCCAGGGCCCGCTGCCTTGGAAGAGTGAGGAAAATTCTCAGGGACGACTCACACCCTGGTCGGTACCTCTTTACTCTCCTACCATCGGGTAGGAGATACAGGAGTATAGCCAGCCGTACCAACAGGCTGAAGAACAGCTTCTATCCATGGGCTGTCAAGCTCCTGAATGGGAAATAACTCTATGTATGATAGACTTGTGGGGCTGGTGTGTTGTGCAATTAGCTCACATGGTGTAACAAGATGGTGGATTTGTTGTCACTGTGAGTTGTTGTGGTGGTGGCATGAAGGGAGGCTCAGCCAATCTCACTGTATACATATTGTACTTTGATAATAAAGGTTCATTCATTCACCATGTCACCATGACTGATTGTGCCACCTTGTTTGTGGTAGTCATTAAGTGAAAGCCACGGTCATTAAATGAGCAAGGTGGTTGTTAAATGAATCCATTATACCCAATGAGTATTTTTTGCTAGAAACTAGACATTAGCACTTGAAACTAGCAAAAATGTAGACATTCACCAGAAACTTGCATAACTACGAGAGGGTTGCCAAACTCCCAAAATGCAATCATGGGACCACAGGGGAGGGAGCGGGGGGCAGGCATCAGAACTTCAAAACAGATCATAAATAGCTCTGGGGAGATCCGTCGTACCTTTGAGCAGTCGTTAGCTGAGGACAAATCATTAAGAAAGGACTAGTGTAGTTTCAATCATTTGCATCCAGTTTCCAACAAAAAAACACTCACTGGGCCTAATGGATTTAACCACCTCCATACTCGTTTAATGACCGTAGCATTCACTTAATAACTGCCACAAACGAGTAGTAGACTTGGGGCTGTTTAAAGACCAAACCTTGTTGTTGTTGTTAGTTGCGAAGTCGTGTCTGACCCATTGCGACTCCATGGACAACGTTCCTCCAGGCCTTCCTGTCCTCTAACATCTTCTGGAATTCATTTAAGCTCACGCCTACTGCTTCAGTGACTCCATCCAGCCACCTCATTCTCTGTCGTCCCCTTCTTCTCTTGCCCTCCATCTTTCCCAGCATTAGGCTCTTCTCCAGTGAATCCTTCCTTCTCATTAGGTGGCCAAAGTATTTGAGTTTCAACTTCAGGATCTGGCCTTCTAAAGAGCAGTCAGGGTTGATCTCCTCTAGGACTGACCGGTTTGATCGCCTTGCAGTCCAAGGGACTCGCAGGAGTCTTCTCTACCACCACAGTTCAAAGGCCTCAGTTCTTTGGCGCTCAGCCTTTCTTATGGTCCAACTTTCACAGCCATACATTGCAACTGGGAAGACCATAGCCTTGACTATATACACTTTTGTTGGCAGGGTGATGTCTCTGCTTTTTAGTGTGCTGTCTAGATTTGTCATGGCTTTCCTCCTCAGGAGCAAGCGTCTTTTAATTTCTTAGCTACAGTCCCCATCTGCCATGATCTTGGAGCCCAGGAAAATCAAATCTGTCACTACCTCCAAACCTGCCTTTGCTAATTGGGGTTTTGAGCATCCACTGACTAGAGCAAGTTTACCCCACAAACCCAAAAGGGCAGAGCTGCCTTAAAAGCCTAAATTGAACATTGCACGGACCCTTCTTGCTGAATCTCCATCAGACCTCACTCTCTCAGGACAGGATCCCGCTTGGAAGGGGGCCTCCTTCCCCCCCCCCCAGCCCCCTGCACCAAAGAAAATAATTGCAGCCTGAAGAACGAGCATCTGCTCATTTTGTTCCTGCAGCCCCTTGACAATTATACAGCTGGGGAGAAATGGCAGGCAGGCAGGCAGATTAAAAGACATCTCAGTCACCCAGCCCAGCTATTAAAACACATTACAGTCCTTGAGCACTTGGGACAGCTAATTAGACCGAGACAAGAGTCTGCAGGAAAGGGCAGACAATCTACTCCCACTGGGCATGTTGCGAAAGAGGCTGGCCAGGTTTACTCGCAAGGAGGGCATCAATGGGGAATAAGGGTGGAAGCCCCAGTGTCATCTCTATTATCAGGAAGATAGGCTGGTGCCCTCCATCATGCATGCCACATTTAGAGAGATGCACGGTGGGATAATTGCTGCAACTTTAGGCTCACTGACCTGAATTCAGAGCCTGTTTTAACCTCTTGCCTTTTCTGGCGGCCAAAACAAGCCAGGAATCACAACCCCACAGCTTTTCAGGGTTGCTGTCCCTGAAATGAGTCGTCAGGAGCTGGGGGACGCGATGGAGGTCCCCGTGGTCCAAATCTTCCTGCTAGAGACAGATGCTCTTTTACCACTAGAAAAGAAGATTTGGCGCTCAGGGTTGAATTGGGAAGTCTCTGAGCTTGCTTCTTTCCTGGCAGACGATCCATGACCCAAACTAGGTAACATCATCAGTGCTAGATGAGAAGGCTTTCCTCTCTGCTTGCATATTAGTGGCTTGCCCTAGTAGTGTTGATACTGCCTGATTATTGGTTCAGTATTAAGGTAGGTAGGTAAATAGATAGATAGACAGACAGACAGACAGACAGAAAGACAGACAGAAAGACAGACATAGACAGACAGATAGTTGCATTTGAAGGAGAGTTGGAGTAGGAAAGGACCGGAACGAAAGAGGAACATCTTGTAAGCGAAGGCAGCCTGGGACAATGGGTCTTTCAGTCGCCCTTGGCTCCCATTGGCAGCGAAGATGCCAAAGTCCTGACCAGAGTCCCAAACAGAGAGAGATGAAAGACAGGGGTGTGTTTGTGTGTGTGTGTGTGTGAGAGAGAGAGAGAGAGAGAGAGAGAGAGAAGGTAGGTAGGTAGGCAAATAGATGATAGATGAGAAGTAGATAATAGATGATAAATACAAGAAACGTAAAGAAATAGATAGATAGATAGATAGATAGATAGATAGATAGATACATACATACATACATACATACGGGGGGGGGGAACGTCAGGCATCAAGTTTTTTTTTTCCATTTGGTTTTTTGATGGGACAATCCAAGTCCCCTGCTCTCTTTCCATCCTGCCAAAACTGTGTGTGTGTGTGTGGGGGGGGTGTCCAGCGTTCTACGCATGAAACAGACACCCCTGGGAAATTTCAACTCCCCTATTTTTGCACTCCTCCAAACCTATGGTGCAGAACAGGAATCAAGGGTTGGGTGCAGAGTTGCATGACTGGAGGAAGTAGCCTCGTCTCCGCAGGAAGAAAAATCACGTGGTGCAAGGCAAGCTTTAATTCTGTTATTTTGGGTACGAAAATACAGTAACCGCAAGACAAGATTAGCTTTGCAAGCGCAACGAGAGCCGCACACAATCTTGTAACTCCAACAGGGCTTGTGCAAGGCCCGCTTTGCCCACATTCCAGGCCACCTGCTAATTTGCCATTTTATGTAAAATTATCGCCACCCACCCACCCTCAACTTACAACAGTTCAGTTAGTGACTGCCCAAAATTACAACAGCGCTGAAAAAAGTGACAGGATGTTTTTTTTTTTCACGTACGACCGTTGTAGCCTCCCCCCAGCCACGTGACTTACATTCCGACGCTTGACAACCGACTCCCATTAATGACGGTTGCCGTGTCCCAGGGTCACGAGGTCCCCTTTTGCGACCTTCTGACAACCGAAGCCCATGGGGAAGCCAGATTCATTTAGCAACCACATGACTAATTTAACGACTGCAGTGATTCACTTAGCAACTGAGGGCCAGAAAGGGTGTAAAACTGGGCCAAACTCACTTAACGTCTCGTTTAGCAACATAAATTTTGGGCTCCCCTGTGGTCGTCAGTCGAGGGCTGCCCGTAAGGTCTTCTTAAGCAATTTTAGGGAACCTGAACAGGAATGGAATGAACCTCACCTCAGGGGGGTGAACGGGGTTCCTTGGGGTGGCTGCCAGGACACAGAAGATCTGCCACCCAGGGCCTGAGAAACATCATTGACAGAGTACAGGTAGTCCTCTATTTATGGCCACAATCAAACCCAAAATATCTGCCGCTAAGTGAGTTTTGCCCCATTTGATGAACTTTCTCACCACAGTTGTTAAGTGAATCGCTGGAGCTGTTAAGTTAGTCACACGGTTGTTAAGCGGAATCTGGCTTCCTCCTTTGACTTTGCTGGTCAGAAGGTCGCAAAAGGGGAAATCATCTGACACCACCACCCCCCGGGATGCTATGACCGTCATAAATAGGAGTCAGTTGCCAAGCGTCCGAATTTTGATCACAGGGATGCCGCAATGGTCATAAGTGTGAAAAATGGTCACAATCAGTGGTGGGAGTCAAATAGGTGAACAACAGGGTTCTCTGTGTGGATGGCGTTTCCGGAAGTCCATTCTGGGCCCGGGCAATAAAAAAATTGGCTACCGGTTCTGCCGAAGTGGTGCGAACCGGCTGAATCCCACCACTGGTCACAAAAAGTCGCTTTTTTTAAGTGCCGTTGTAACTTCCAACGGTCACAAAACGAACTGTTGTAAGTCGAGGACTGCCTGTGTTCTGATGACACCCCAGTTATGTCCCTCTGCTCCTGGCAAATTAAGGAATGCCATCTGATTATCCCGGTGTTTGGAGGCCGTGAGGGTCTTAAATGGGCAACAATTGGCTTCAGATGAACAAGGTCAAGATTAAGCCACTTTTTTCAGTGCGGCTGTAACTTTGAACGGTCACCCAAAGAATGGTTCTGGATGGAGGACCGCCTGCAATGAAGACATCAAAATCTAATAAATAATTAAATATATACCCGCTGTGCTGAATCCGATGGGATGGTCAGGTGAAATCCAGGAGGAGGGATCCAAAAGCTCAGTACCCACTCCACGAAAGGCTTGGAAGGTTAAAAACACACACACACACACACACACCTCGAATAGGATCTGGAAGCAAACTAGCAGCCAATGCAATTCCCAGAACAGAGGTGTCACACTTGAAAACACGCACAACTGCCTGCATCACTGCATTCTGGAGCAGCAGGAGCTTCTGGATACTCTTCAAGGGCGGCCCCACGAAGAGCACATTACAGTAGCCCAATCTGGAAGTGACTGTAAAGCAGGGGTCTTCAAACGTGGCCCTTTTATGACCTGCGGACTTCAACTCCCAGAATTCCTCAAGTCCGCAAGTCATAAAAGGGCCACGTTTGAAGGTCCCTCTGCTATAATGGGTCGCCTTGCGATGAGATGGGTGGCAAGCAAATTTAATAAACGATGAATAAGACCACTCTATAAAGCCTTAGTAAGACCACACCTAGAATACTGCATCCAGTTTCGATCACCACACTATAAAAAAGATATTGAGACTCTAGAAAAAGTGCAGAGAAGAGCAACAAAGATGATTAGGGGTCTGGAGGCTAAAACATATGAAGAACGTTACAGGAACTGGGCATGGCTAGTCTAGTGAAGAGAAGGACCAGGGGAGACGTGACAGCAGTCTTCCAATATTTGAGGGGCTACCACAGAGAGGAGGGGGTCAACCTATTTTCCAAAGCACCTGAAGGCCAGACAAGGAATAACGGATAGAAACCGATCAAGGAGAGATTCAACCTGGAAATAAGGAGAAATTTCCTGACAGTGAGAACAATCAAGCAGTGGAACAGTTTCCCTTCAGAAGTTGTGGGAGCTTCATCACTGGAAGCTTTCAAGAAGAGACTGTCAGAAATGGTGCAAGGTCTCCTGCTTAAGCAGGGGGTTGGACTAGATGACCTATTAAAGTCCCTTCCAACTCTGTTAAAGTAAAGGTTAAGGTTCCCCCGCACATGCGTGCTAGTCGTTTCCGACTCTAGGGGCTGGTGCTCATCTCCGTTTCAAAGCCGAAGAGCCAGCGCTGGTCCGAGGACGTCTCCGTGGTCATGTCGGCCACATGACTAGACGCCAAAGGCGCACGGAACGCTGTTACCTTCCCACCGTAGTGGTCCCTATTTTTCTACTTGCATTTTTACGTGCTTTCGAACTGCTAGGTTGGCAGAAGCTGGGACGAGTAACGAGTACGTGGCACTTGGGATTTGACCCACCAAACTGCCGACCATCTGATCGACAAGCTCAGCGTCCTAACCTACTGAGCCACCGCGTTCCTACTCCAACTCTGTTAGTCTATTCTAATTAAATAAGAAGAAGCAGGGCTTTTCGATCCAGGAACAGACACAGCTGACACACAAACCCAAAGTCCTCCTGGCCATGACTGCGACCTGTTTCTGAAGCAGGCAGTGTAAATCTAGAACAGGAGTAGGCAACCTTGGCTCTTTTATGACTGGTGGACTTCAACTCCCAGAATTCCTGAGCCAGCATGGCTCAGCATGGCAACCTCTCCATTTCTCCTCAGCATGGCTGGCTCAGGAATTCTGGGAGTTGAAGTCCACCAGTCCTAAAAGAGCCAAGGTTGCCTACCCCTGATCTAGGGGGACCCCAGATTACACAGTAGGTTCGCCTGGGGCAGTGCAGCCCCATCCAGCCCCAAAGATTGCAAAGTCCGAGAATCAGAAGGCCTCAAACCCACTCAAATCTTGACCTTGTTCATCTGAAGCCAATCGTTGCCCATTTAGACCCTCACGGCCTCCAAACACCAAGATAATCAGATGGCATTCCTTAACCGCCCTGAGTCCTTCGGGAAAGGGCGGTATATAAATCCAATAAAATAAAATAAATAAATAAATAATTTGCCAGGAGCAGAGACACATAACTGGGGTGTCATCAGAACACAGGCAGCCCTCGACTTACAACAGCAACTTTTTGTGGCCAGTGGTGGGATTCAGCCGGTTTGCACCGCTTCGGCAGAACCGGTAGCTAATATTTTGTTGCCCAGGCCCAGAATGGACTTCCGGAAGCGGCATCCACGCAGAGAACCCCGTTGTTCACTTATTTGAGTCCCACCACTGCTTGCGATTGTTTTCACACTTATGACCACTGCGGCATCCCCTAGGTCCCGTGATCAAAATTTAGGACACTTGGCAACTGACTCCTATTTATGACGGTTGTAGCGTCCCGGGCAGGGAGTCAGGTGATTTCCCCTTTGGCAAACCTTCCGACAGGCAAAGTCAATGGAGGGAGCCAGATTCACTTAGCAACCATGTTACAAACTTAACAAACTGCAGGGATTTATTTATTTAATCGCCGGCCAGGAAGATCATAAAATGGGGCAAAGCTCACATTAACAAATGTCTCGCTTAGGGGCGAACATTTTTGAGCTGAGTCGAGGACTCCCTTTATTGTTAATATTAAAAAAACAACAACCCAAAAACAGTTTATTAAAAGTTAAAAAGCAGCAAGGAACATTAATTAAAGGGCAGGCGGAGAGGGCTTTCAAAGGCTCTAATCAACCCCTCCCCACCCCACCCTGCCCTGGGTCCCCCCAAAAAGGCTCGTCTTGCACCCAGAAAGGATTGCGTGCGTGCATTGCATTTAAGTCAAGCCACAACGACACCCCTCACCCAGCCCCTCCAGGGAAGCCAGCCAGGCAAACAAGAACCGGGAGGGGGGGGTCCCACAGAGTTCCTGCTTGGAAGAGGGCTCATTCCTCTCTATCAAATGGGGAGGGGGGCAGCCGAATGCCAGCAGAGCCCTTGTTTTTATTTAAGCAAAGGGGGAGGGGGAAGGGATAGACCCCAGACCAGAAATCAGCTTGGGGGGGGCGGAGTAGCCCCCTTTCAGTCTCAACAGGCATATTTTTCAAAGGCGTGGAAGGAGCCCCCCCAAACACACACTCCCCAGGTTGCTTCTCTCTGAATCACATGCGTGGGGTTGAACAGAGGCTACCAGACCCCCCCCCCTTTCAACTGCTTGAACCCAGCTTTCTCCCCTCCCCCCCATTTCAGAGTGGGGTTCGTTCCTTAAAGCAGGGGTCTTCAAACTTGGCCCTTTTATGACTTGTGGACTTCAACTCCCAGAATTCCTCAGCCAGCTTTGCTGGCTGAGGAAT